>NC_058136.1:38760029-38868441 GCF_016433145.1 Gracilinanus agilis
CTCTCCCTCCTCCCCCTCTCTCTTTCTCTCTCTCTCTTTTTCTCCCTCCCTCCCTGTCTCTCTCCCTCCTCTCTCTCTCCGTCCTCTCTCTCTCCCTCCTCTCTCTCTTCTCTCTTTCTCTCTCTCTCACTTCTTCCCCTCTCTCTTTCTCTCTCTCTTTCTCTCCCTCCCTGTCTCTCTCCCTCCTCCCTCTCTCTTTCTCTCCTTCCCTCCCTCTCTCTCCCTCCTCCCTCTCTCTTTCTCTCTCTCCTTTCTCTCTCTCCCTCCCTGCCTCCCTCCTTCACCTTGCTCACTCAGAGTTGTGTTGCTGCCTTGTGAAACTAACTATGGCTCAAAAATAGATTTTTCCATGTCTACTCTCCAGCACGATTGGATGGCTCTTCTATTTGTGCCCTCCAGAATCCCCTGGTCTGAACCTTAGCTGTCCCAGCTCAGGCAGAAGGGGGCCTGGGACACCCCAGCTGTAAACAGACTCAACCACAAGGGGCAAGAAGGGCAACGGCCCTGGAACACTAATAGCTTCCAGGGTAGGCTGAAACTCTGGGATGGCTGTCCAAACAAGCCGAAAGGGCAGCACCATCCTCTATGGCAGGTGCTTAATAATGCTTGTGGGATGGCTCCAGTAACCTGGCTTGTGAGCAGCCACTGACTGGGCTAGCTAGCCCTCATGGGCATAGGGCTATAACCTGGATTGATTTCAGGGCTTCAGTGGACATGGGTGAGAAAACACAAACAAACCTACCTCCATCTTTGTTTTTACTAACCTTGGGCTTCCTTTGTCATCTTCCCTTTGGGTTTTATGCCTTTAAAATCCTGACTCTGACTGGGGTTCCACAGGCTTCACCAGACTGCGAGAGAGCCCCACTACATCACCAAGCACAAGAAAGAACCCAATTGCCTTGAGCATTGGTTCTTACTGTCCCCTGCTGGCACCAGACCTGATCACTGCCTCATTCTAGCAGTTCAGTGGGCCGTGATGAATGGGTTTCCTCTTCCTGTCCTTTGGCCCCTGGTACCAACAGGCAATACTGCCTTCAGAATGATGCACCCCTACGTGAAGACATGGAAATGGAGGGATTTCTTATGACATCGATACATATAAGGAGTCTCCAGAACAGCGATTCTTTCTTCTCTAGGAACATATTACCAATCGCCCTCATTACTATGTGTGAAGATAGACTATTCCTAGGATGCTCTCATGGACCCGGGCTTTCTTGTTTAATATATATTTTTTGTTCTGCACTTAATAATGGATCTGTGATTTTAGTGACAAGGATGCCTTCTCTTAGCAGGGCAGATTGCTACCCATCCATGCCTTTTTCTCATATGTGAATCTTGTTTATGTCCCCCCCATCAACCCTCCAGAGATGACTGAGCTAATGCACTGGAGATCCTCTTCTAGGTCTTGTAACATTCCATGTGTCTCAGTGCAGGATGTGGGCGATATGTCTGTTGTCTCAGGCTCTTACCATTGGAGTAGCCCAGGGCTTGGCTGACTACCAGTTTCCTGGATGATGTCTTTTCTCCTGTTCAGATATGGAAGTCATCCTTGGAAGTATGTTGCAACCTCTCTCTGCTCATCTTCTATATATCTCCCCTTGCTCATCCATGATTCCGATTTTCCAGGATTCTCAACCACATGGCTTCTCTGAGAGAATATCGATGACACAGGTGGCCACTGAAAATGCCAGGCAGCTTTCCAAATGGGATCAGGCCTCTCTTCTCCCCCTGTTTACTCTGGGGCCCAATTCATTGTCCATCTTCAGGTCCCTGCAGGTTACAAATTAGCTGTCATTGAGATACTTTTGGCTCTGAGAGTGTATAAAATTTATACCAATTCACCTTCCTTCTAATAATAGCTCACATTTACATATCACTCACTTAAGGTTTGCAAGCACATGATGTAAATTCTGTTATTTGATCCTCACAACAATCCTGGGAGGTATGTACTATTACTACCCTCATTTTACATATGGGGAAGCTGAAGTTCAGGGAGTTGAAATGACTTGGCCAGGATCACACAGCTAGTCAGTGTCTACTATTGAATTTCTTGACTTCAAGTCCAGAGCCTGATCTCATACCCCAGGCCTTAATAAACATGATTGTCCGCAAGTACACTACCTGTTAGAGAGAGGCTACTGGGCCATGTGTTGCTGAGTTAAAACTGACCAGGGGCTTGATAGAACTTTGGCAAACTTTTATCACCTCTGTGCTTCCCAAGGGTGAGGTTACATGGTCCCTGAAAAGGAACCATGCTAGAAGGATCCACAGTCCATATTCCTTGACTCTGCTAAAGATGTGGATGGAAAATGATGTGAACATATCCATTGGCAGATTGGAGGCTGAGCTATGTTAATCCAGGAAGACTTTTGGAAGGAGGTGGCCCTCAAGCTGTAATGTAAAGTAGGAGAAGTTGGTAGCAGTAGGGTTGGCATGGTGAAAAGGCTATTCCATGCCTATGGGACACTTAGGGCAGAGACTTAGAGCCTGGAATGGGGCAGAATGGCACTTATGTAGATTTCCTTTTTCTACCTCTTCAAAATAATAGTAATTAAATAATAGCAACAACATGATCTCAACCAACTACATGTTGACAAAGAAAGGCTCACACAGCTAGGAACTGTCTGAGTTCAGATTTGAACATAGGTCTTACTGGCTATAGGCTTAGCACTCTTTTCACTATACCACCTAGCTTGCCATATTTATTGTCATATAATTGGGCAAAATAGTTCTTAATAATTACATTAATTTCCTCTTCATTAGAGGTGAGGTTGCCCTTTTCATCTTTGATACTGTTAATTTGGTTTTCTTCTTTCCTTTTTTATTATATTAGCCAGTACATTATCTATTTTATTTGTTTTTTTGAAGTATCAGCTTCTAGTCTTATTGTTCTCTTTCTAGTTTTTTAATTTGCATGCCCAATTCATTGATCTTTGCCCTCCCTAATTTGTTAATATATGCACTCAAGGATATAAATTTCCCCCTGAGTACTTTCAGGTAGGCCTATGTTTCTCAAATTGTCTCCGACCTGTTTTCCAAGTCTGTCATCTTCTCAATGAGATATTTCATTTTTCCTTCTAATTTGTCATTCTTTTAATTTTGCTTTATTAATTCTTCTTAGACCTTTTAGTACTCCAACCTCTCCCGATGAATAATTCTTCCAATTACTATAATAGTGAATACAGTTTTTGAAAATTATACATAGCATTTCTCCATATAGGAATACAAATAATTTAATCTTATGGAAGCCCTTAAAGAAGCAAATTTAAAAATAAGAGTTTTCTTTTTTCCCCCCTCTCTTTCTTATTTACCTTTTCATGTTTCTCTTGGTTTTTGTGGTTGGATATCAAACTTTCCATTTAGTCCTGGTCTTTTCTGTGCAAATTCTTGGAAATCTTCTATCTTGTTGAATGCCCATACTTTCCCCCGGAAGTATATAGTCAGTTTTGATGGGTAGGTGATCCTTGGTTGTAGACCCAGTTCTCTTGCCTTTCTGAATATCATATTCCAAGCCTTGCGGTCTTTTAGTATGGAGGCTGCCAGATCCTGTGTGATCCTGATTGGTGCTCCTTGATATCAGAATTGTCTTTCTGGCTTCTTGTAAAATTTTTTCTTTAACTTGGAAGCTCTTGAATTTGGCAATTATATTCCTGGGGGTTGTCTTTTGAGGGTTTAGTGTAGAGGGTGATCTATGGATCCTTTCCGTGTCTATATCGCCCTCTTGTTGAAGCACTTCAGGGCAGTTTTGTTGGATAATTTCTTGTAATGTGGTGTCCAAATTTCTATTAATTTCTGTTTTTTCAGGAAGACCAATGATTCTCAAATTGTCTCTTCTAGACCTGTTTTCTTGATCTGTCAATTTCTCAGTGAGATATTTCATGTTTCCTTCTATTTTAGTCTTTTGACTTTGCTTTATTTGTTCTTGCTGTTTTGTGAGATCATTGGCTTCTACTTGCCTAATTCTGGTCTTTAGAGACTGGTTTTCTGCTATAATTTTTTGATTTCCCTTTTCAATTTGGTCTATCCTGTTTTCTAGCTGTTTAATTTTGGTCTCTAATTTGCTTATCAATTCTTTTGACTTAGGGGAATCTTTCTCCAATTGGGAGTTTCTGTCTTTTAACCTGTTAATTTCCTTTTGAGCTGTTTCCCACTTTTCTTGCCAAATCTCTTCCATCTTTCTCATGACCTCAGATTTGAACTCTTCAAGAGCTTGTGACCAATTTTCACTTTTTGGTAAGGTTTGGATGTGATTTCTTGTTTGTTCTCTTTTATTGTTTGCTCTGTTGTCTGGATTTTTTCTGTGTAAAAGTTGTTGAGTGTTAAAGATTTCTTCTTGATCTTTCTCTTTTGAGGTTCTTGTGCCTGACTTGCCATTATAATTATTTCTTTCCCAGTCAGAAGTCTGAGTGAGGCAGACAGGCTCTTTACCTATACTATTGAGCTGTGGAGCAGCTTTAGTCTGAGTCACAGTGCTGTGTGCCCTCTCAGTTTTATCCTCGCGGCCACTGTCAGTCTGCACTCTTTAGGCTCCTGAGGTCTCAAGTCTAGATGTTCTCAGGGTCAAGCCACCTGGTGGTTCCCTTGCTTGCTCCTCTGCCTGAAGCTCCTTTAACAGTCTCAGGGTGCTGCTTCCACAGTCTTGCACCCCTCTGCACTGGGTCCCCAGCCAAGGTCTGTGCCTGTGCTCAAGGTCTGTGTTCAAAGTTTGGTTCTTTAGCCTCTTGGGGTCTTACGTCTTGCTGCTCTCAGGAGCAGGCTCTGGTGATCCCAGGTAGTGGCCAAGAACTTAATGAATGCCCCAAACTTGCTCTAACTCTTGTGTGTTGGCTTTGCCACTATAGGTGGTGTGTGTGTGGATGTTGCTCAGTTTGCGTTTTAGTGAGAGCTATTTCACCCCCTTATAGCATGGAAATGCCTTGATCTCATGTACCTTCAATGCTATGCCCTGTTGTGGGGTTCCTTCATTCGTCTGGATTTGTTTTTATGTACTCTTGAGGAGTCCTATATGTGTGGGTTAGGAGAGGTTAAGCAGCTGTTTCTACTCTGCCACCACCTTAACCTGGAAGCCCCTGCTTTATTAATTCTTGCTGTCTTGTGAGATCTTTAGCTTCTACTTGCCCAATTCTAGTTTTTAAAGACTAGTTTTCAGCTATGATCTTTTGATTTTTCCTTTTCAGTTTGGTCTATCCTGCTTTTCATGGCTTCCAGCAGGTCATTTCTGCTCTTCAATTTGCTTATCATTTCATTTTATTTCTGGGCTTCTTTTTCCAAGTTGGGTATTCTGTCTTTTAAACTGTTATTTTCTTTTTGAACTATTTCCCATGGTTTTTTTTTGTGTGTTTTTTTAAACCCTTGTACTTCAGTGTATTGTCTCATAGGTGGAAGATTGGTAAGGGTGGGCAATGGGGGTCAAGTGACTTGCCCAGGGTCACACAGCTGGGAAGTGGCTGAGGCCGGGTTTGAACCTAGGACCTCCTGTCTCTAGGCCTGACTCTCACTCCACTGAGCTACCCAGCTGCCCCTATTTCCCATGTTTTTTGCTAAGTTTCTTCTGTCTTTCTCACTCGGTTCATAATCTCAAATCTGAGCTTGTGACAAATTTCCATTTTTTGGAAGGTTTGGATGTGTCTACTTGTTTGTCATCCTCTACTATCTCCTCTGTAGTATGGAGTTTTCCTCTATAGAAATTGTCCAGGGTAAAGGATTTTTTTCTTATTTTTTTGGTAGTTGTAGATTGTAGTTCCTGAGTTTTGGTGGCCATTTCTGTGCTAGTTCTTTCTTCCTTTCCCATTAAGAAGCCTGAATGAGGAGGGAAGGCAGGTCTTTGTATGTAGCTACAGAGTGGTTTTTGCCCTAAGGTCACTTTTCAGTCTCTGCCACATCTGCTGTGTGCAGCCCTTCTCTGCCCTATCTCCGTGACCAATATCCACTTTCCTCAGCCTTCTGGGGTCCCAAGTCTCTCTGCTCTCTTAGGTAAGTCTATGGCATCCTCAGCCAACCCCCCAAGAACCTAGTGATTGCCCCATGCTCACTCTGACTCTGGCACTCCCAGAGTGTGGGAGGGGTGATCAACTCATACTTTGGTAGGACTGATTTTACCCCCTTATAGTGTGGAAATGCCCAAACTCTGCCTACCTTCAAGGCTGTGCTGTACAGAAGAGCCCCTTCACTGTCTGGTCTTGGTTTTTGTCCTTTTGAGGTGCTTTATATCAGTAGGTGGTGAGGAGAAGAAGACCCTTGCTTCTACTCTTTAGCCATCTTAGCCTGGAAGTCTCAATGAACTTTTTAAAACATTGAAATCCTTACCTTCTGTCTTAGAATTGATACTCAGTATCAGTTCCAAGACAGAAGAAAGATAAGGGCTAGGTAACTGGTGTTAAGTAATGTGTCCAGGTTCACACAGGTAGGAAGTTTATGAGGTCAGATTTGAACCCAGGACCTCTCATCTCTAGGCCTGGCTCTCTACCCACTGAGCCACTTAGTTGCCCCCTCACTTTTTTTAGTGAGATATGAGGTGAATTCCTCAGCCGAGATGGGAGGAGGCACATGCTATGGGAGGCATGAGGAGGGATGAAAAACTACTGTGATCTGCAGGATAGTGAGTGTCTTAGGGAGGTGTAACAAGATTGCCTTTCTTCAGGGAGGGGCCAGTTGGGATCATGTGTTATGAATTTGTTGTGGACCCAGGCAGTCGAGTGTGGTACCAGATTGTGGGAGTAAGTTGAAGTTGGTGCTCAGCAAATTATGCTTGGTGATAGGATGAGGGGGCAAGGGATATGCGCATAGAGGATAGAGTTGAACTAACCCATGAAGAGGGAGAGAGAGGAAAAGAAAGAGAGTGTAGCTAGGGCTGGAATTATCACCTGGGAAAGAACCGAGGAGGAGAGAGAATAGAGATCTGGGTGATGAAAAAGAATATGTTAGAAGTTGTAAGATATAGGGAAAAGATGGACCACTAGAAGGATATGATCAGATAAAATCATTTCAGACTTCATAACCAAGGAAGTGGGGCACCTCTGGGGATTGCAAGGTCAAGGATATGACCATCACTATGTGGAGCTGAGGTGGAAAATGGAAAGTCATGGGAAATGGGTCTGTTGGGAAACTGAGGAGTTAAGGGGTTTGAGGAAGTACCAGCATGTGTATTAATGTCCCATAGTATGAAGACAGGAGATGTAGAGGAGAGAAAGATGGGAAGCCAGACACTGAACTTGCTGAGGAAGAAAGGTGAGTGTCCTTTACACATATCATCTCATTTAGTCATTATGAAAACAACAGTAGATACTATTCTATCCTACAGATGAGGAAATTGAGGCTAAGAGAAATTAAGTGTTCTCCCAGAATCATACATTTGGTCAGTTTCAGAGCCAGTATTTTAATTCCCCTCTTCCTGACTCCCAGTCCTGCCCTGGATCCATTGTATAAGGCAGAACCAAAAGAATGGCAGATAGTAAACAAGCAAATGGGATGCTTTGGTTCTGGATCTTTTAGGACAGTCAGAAATTTTACTTCCTCTCTCTTGATTTCCTTTCCTTCTCCTTTTCCTTTTCTCTTTTCCCTTTCCTTTCCCTTCCCTTCCCTTCCTCTCCTCCCCACTCCTCTCCTTTGCTTTCCTATATAACTGTTGCCAGTATGAATCCTGTTTTGATTCCTCTGATTTCATTATTTTTCCATATTTCTGTATGTGCATCCTGTTTATCTTTTTGTAAACGGCACTATCATATTCCATTACCAGACCATAATCGATTCAGCCATTCTCCAAATGTTGGGCATATATGTTGTTTCCAGTTTCTTATACTTACAAACTAAGAAGCTATGGATATGAACTTTGAATGGGAACAT
The DNA here is from genome assembly GCF_016433145.1 of Gracilinanus agilis. Classification (NCBI taxonomy): domain Eukaryota; kingdom Metazoa; phylum Chordata; class Mammalia; order Didelphimorphia; family Didelphidae; genus Gracilinanus; species Gracilinanus agilis. The sequence continues at coordinate 38,767,872 of NC_058136.1, forward strand.
GAATGTTTTCCTGTTCGTGACATTTTGGGGATATAGTTCTAGCAATGAAGTTTAATAACTTTATACATTTACTTTGGTGCATTGATTTCTTCCTTCAATAGCTTTCATCATTTACATGGGTACTGAATATTTAAAAATTAATTTCCAATTCCAGGACCTGTGGGCTGATTGAAGTTGCTGTAGAGTCCAATTAGCACTTACTGATAGCAAAGTGCCCAGCTGAGGATGCTGGGAAACAAAAGAAAGTAGATGGAGAAGTCAGCAGCCCCAAGTTTATGCGAAAATCCAACTTAGAGCTTTTCCCTGTACTTTTCAGTTAATGCCTTGCTTTTTCATTTAATTTCTCTTTAGAACAGACTTCTTGTTGACAAATGAAAGGCCCATGCATTGGTGATTCTGCGTCTCCAAACTAGTCCCAATTTGCTGAAAAATGGGTCATTGATTTGTCATTAGTGGTTGGTTGGATGGTGTTTGGACAGCTAAGGAAAAATGGGTTATGGATTTATCTAATAGCCTTGGGCCTCCATGTTTTAATTACCCATGTTTTCTGTGATTAGTCAGTCATGTTGCTAATGCTGAGGACATCCTGCTATGTGAAATTCTTGTTCTTGTTCTTGTTCATGTTCATGTTCATGTTCTCTCTCTCTCTCTCTCTCTCTCTGTCTCTCTCTCTCTCTCTCTCTCTCTCTCTCTCTCTCTCTCTCCTGCCTCTCTCTCTCCTTTCTCTCTCCTGCCTCTCTCTCTCTCTCTCTGTGTCTGTCTCTCTCTTTCTCTCCCTGTCTGTCTGTCTCTGCCTCTCCCTCTTACTCCCTTTCTTTCCCTCCCTCCCTCTCTTTGTCTCTCCTTCTCTCTCTGTCTCTCTCTCTCCATCTCTCTTTTTCTCTGTCTCTCTGTCTGTCTCTGTCTGTCTCTCTCCCCACACACAGAACCTCTCCCTGCCTTTCTTTTTCTCTCCTGACAAAACAGTTAAATTAGAATTAAGAGTAGTGAAGTCAGGATGCTTCCAAGGTCACTTTTTTCCCATTTGCACTGTCGGTGGTGTCTGCGCAAGTTGGTCTCAGAGCATCCCCCTTTTCCTGGCTTCCTAATCAGTGCCCTCTGCTACGCCTTTTCAGATCCACATCACCAGCACCCCCCACCCTGCTGCCCCCCGTCCTCAAGGACAACCTCCCATGAGAGTTATTTTAGGGGTTCTATAAAATAGTAGATCTTTTGCCTCCATAAGATGCTACCCAGTTTTTGCATTTTGAGAAGATAAAAGAGGAGAGCTTTGAGGGAATGCCTATTGGGGGAAGATGGTGTTTTAAAGGTGAGGAAAAATAAAATCGTGCTTTCATCAATCACCTACATTCCCCCAGTTTATTTTGTCAGTCTGCTGTGGGATCCATCTCTATGTGCTTAGGGGCCAAAATAGACACTGCCCAGATGTGGCCTTTGGGTAGGCCACGTGACTAGGCAGAGCCAGGGAGGGTGAACACAGGAGACGGGTTGGCCTTTCTGGCCTTTTTGGATGGAGCCCATAGGCTCCGGGGCTCTCTGGAGCTGCTGCCTCCTCGTTTCCGGCAGCCCAGTCCATGTAATTTCTGCTTTTCTATTCTCCTGTAGTTACTGCCAAAATTCTCTCTAATATTTACAAGCTGTCAATTTGGTAATCTGATAAGAGGGCCTCCTTCGATGGGGCTCTGCTATTTATTAGCTGCCTGACCTTTGGCAAATCCCTTCTCTTCTCCGGGCTTCGGTCTTCTCTTCTGTGAAAGGTCATGCAGGAAGTAAGTTTACAGCAGAGAGCGTCATGCAACTTGGGTCCCTTGACTGCTTGGGTGGGCTTCAGTGGCTCCTATTTCCATTTGAGTTTGACCCCAGCAGATTAGATGTTTCTTAGATTCGGTTAGGGGCTCTTAACCAGGGCCCCCAGACCCCTGGGGCTGGGGCTGGATTTTAAAGGGAAAAAAAGGGAAAATCAGACATCTTGATTTCACTATCATTGACTTCCTTTGTGAGCTTCTGTATAGTTCACTCAAGCCATAATTCTGAGAAGGTGTCCATAGGGTACGAACAAAGTCAAGAACCCCTAGACTAGATGCTCCTGAAGACGCCTCACAACTCTAACATTCTGTGATTCTTTGATTCTTGCAGCAGGAGAAGAACCGTGTTCTTCTATGTTCTATGTTCTGTGTTCTAAGTTCTATGACACACCCCTTCCTAGCAACGCCCATGAGGCAGGCCATGTTGTTATGCCCATTTTATAAATGAAAAAACTGAGGAAAAATCTAAGGGACTTACCAGAGGGCCCACAGCTAGTATGTGCACGCTACCTCTTAGGCCAGCTTTTGCTACCAAGTCAGTATTCTCCAAGTGGTTCATTTCCATTGCCTCTGGAGCCAAAGGATATGAGCGAATAAACTGGATAATTGGGAAATTCCAACACATTTGACTTCATCCCTCAAATCAAAGATGCAAAGAGATTCACAGAGTTCGAAGAATTTTGATTGCACTGATTTGTATTCTCCATCCTAATACCACTTCTATTCATTTGAATCATTTGATGAGGGAAAGAAAACCCATCCTTTGCCCAAGGCTCCTTGGGCTGGGGGGGCTCACCCAGAGATGTAACCCCGGGCCTATTAATGCCTAAAACTTGCTTGGACCCTGCCCTGCTCTGTCCTGGGTTTGAATCCTGCCTCAGATACCTTCTAACCATGTGACCATCAGGGAGGCACTTGGCTTTACTGAGCCTCAGTTTCCTCATCTGAAAAATGAAGATAACAGTATATATGAGACAGTACTATACAGATCTAGTGGTAGGTACATACTGATGAGTTTTTATTTATAATTAAAATTTTTTATAAAAAAATAAATGAAAATACCTTTCATTTGGAAGCTGGACAGGGAAAGAATCCAGAGGTGAGAGTATGGCCAATGGTAGCCCACAAACTCACAAAGGGATGCTCAAAACACTGCCCCCCCCAGACCCTGTCTGCTTTCTTTTGGGCTAAAGAAGGAGAGAGAGACAGGATGGGTTGATGGAGAGAGTGCTTCACTGGGGGTCAGGAAGACCCAGGCTCAGATTAGGCCTCTCATACATGCCCCTAACATCCCTGAGCCTCAGTTTCTTTCTCTGATAGTCTCTAATGCACCCTCCAACTTTAATTTGAGGTTTCTTTGATCTTGGCTCAGAGGACAAAACTGGGAGCGACGGGATAGGTTCCTGCTTGACATTGGCAACTTCTTATCAATTTGAGCTTTCCAAGATTGGAATGACCAGGCATGCTGCCATGACAGGCATGCACGAGTTGGCCCACATGGTCTCTGAGGTTCCTTTCAAATCTGGGGTGCTCTGAATTGCTACTGGTGAGGTCTGGCAGGAAATGAGATTCCCCAGGGATCCCAACTGACTCTCTTAAAAGTTTTCTCTCCCACAAAAGCTAGTTTCCCAGCAGGTTGATGAGTCCTTTGTCAGTCTGGGCCCAGCCTTCTGGTCCCTCCTCCCAACCTCCTCCCGTCTCTAGCCCTCCCCAGCCTCACTGGCGCAGGCAGCTCTCACAGGCCAGGGCACATCTGGCCTGGAGGCTCCTGGGGAGCAGAGGCAACAGTTAGGAGCTGTGGCTCAGAAAGTGAGGGGGCTGGGAATTGGAGGGCTGAGAGAGGACTGAGCAGGGTAGACTGAGCCAGAACAAGGTGCCTTGCCATGGGCACAGGGCTGGCTCTGATCTTCACTCTGCTTCTGACTGCCTCTCAGGTTGGCAGCAATGCAGTCCACTGGGGACCCCCAGGAGGCCTTGATCAAGGTAGCGGCAGTTTCTGGGGACTTCAAGGGGCTCCAGACTCTGGCAGTGGCTGGGGATCCCAGGAGCTCCAGACCAGCAGCAGTGGTTGGGGGTCCCTGGACAACTCAGACAGTGACAGGGACCTCAACAGCAACAGTGGCTGCGGACTCCCAGGAGGCCCTGACCATGGCAGCGGCTGGGAACCTTCGGATAGCACCACCAATGCCAAGGGCTCAGAGATCACACACCCACTCTTCTTCTCTCTGGATTACCAACATGTACAGGTGCCCTTTGAGATCACACTGTGGATCATGCTGGCCTCACTGGCCAAGATTGGTAAGTGGGGACTCCCAGGCTTGCTTGGTGCTCTCTGGGCACGAGCCTATCCTCTTGGGGTTCGGAGCCTGGGGGAGGGCTCAGAGAACTGGGTAGAGTGATGGGGCTTTAGCCCTGAAGGGCAACTGGGGCTTCCAGGAGAGAGATCAGGCTACTTAAATCAGGCTGACTTTTTTTTTACCTGTCCCTAGTTCCTGGGGCGTGCTTTTTATTTGTCTAACAGGTGGTGAAATCAAGGGACTGACCCCCTGCCCAGACTTTGGGGAAAACAGAAATACTCTAGTGTTGTAAGAAATGTGTCTGCCCTCAGGTTTCAGTCTTTGGCATGGAGGAAAACTTGAAAATCCTTAATAAAAATTGACCTGTGAATGGTGCTATGAGATTTATAGAGAGCTTTGTATTCCTATCTCATTTAATTCTCACAGGAATTCTGTGAGGTAAGGACTATTATTATCCTTGTTTTATAGATGAGGAAACTGAGGCAATGTGATGCAGAAGGAAGAACACTGAAGTTAAAGTCATAGGACCTGAGTTCTCAAATCTCTGCCACTTACTACCTGTGCGACTTTGGTTAAGTCTCTGGGCCTTAGTTTCCTCAACTGTAAAATAAGAGGAGGATGGACTAGATGAGCTCTAAGTTCTCTTCCAGCTCTAGGTCCATATCTAATATCCAATGAAAGAGATTATGTAACCCGTCCAAGGTCACACAGCAAAGTGTGAATAGAAGGAAGTTTCTTTCCATCCCACTTCTTTTGACATCAAGCCTGGTACAGGATGCTCCCATGCCCAAATGTACTGCTTCCAAGAGTTCTCTTTGCTAGGACTTTCTCTGATGCTTCTTAACAAGTACCTTGGCATTTCTTCGGGAGACTTTAAAAACTACCTTCTCAGATCAGTTAGTCTAAAGTCTAACAAAACTAACTGGTGTTCAGTTGATAGCAGGTTGGATAGAATCTATATTTTGCCCCTGGAGCCCCCCACCTTAGCAAAGAAGAGATTTTTGTCAATTACACAGCCTATTTGATGTCAAAACATTATCAAGAGCCTCTTAAGATGCCGGATCTGGTGATCTGTCCCTTTGTAGCCTTAGATCAGTCGTACATACAGTAGTTACATAGTAAATGTCTGCAGAACAAAGCCTCATGCTGAAATTTTGCCTGTTTCAGTCTTCAGTCCTGCTTCCCTTAGCCGGGAGACAAAGGACATTCAGTGTCCAAATGGCTCTAGTCCTTAATTTCAGGAATATGACTCTTCTCTGCCATCCAAGACCTTTAGTTAGAGGAAACTCTTGGAAATGCTCCTTCTCCAGGAAAGGGACTTGGACTCCAAGGAGCCAGAAGACTGAGCTCAACTTCTTTGGCCTTTCGCTAACAGTCTGAATGAAGCAGGTCAAGGTCATTCAATGCTCAGAGCCTTATTTTCCTCACATGGAGAAGCGAATAGTTCATGGTCTCTACCATCTCTACCTCACTGCAGAGAGTTTGAGGAGATGATGAATGCCAAAGCGTTTTGTAAAGCCCGAAGCATTAGGTCAGTAGAGGGGATTATTCTTATGAAGCTTAGCCCCTGGAGATATTTGTGGTTTGGACACACTAGAAATGTGGATGTCAGTGCCCCGATGAGATTTCAACATCAGAATTCTGGGCCTCGGTGGGATCTGGAGAAAGTGTCCATCCCTGCATCTTTAGGTAGGACTGCTCTGGAACCATCCCAGTTGGAGACTATCTGACCCATCTTGGAGTGCCCTCAGAAGACTTTTCCAGGGTGACAAGCTAATCCCTTCTGGCTGTTTTACAGCTGCCTAGTGTAGGGAGATAGTTCCTCGATAGGGTCTGTTCACAGCTTCTAGGACCCTGGCTTCTTTGATGATGCCACACAGACCTATTTAGAGCTCTATGAAAGGGCATCTAGTACTTTAGGGGGTATGAGAGAATTTGTAGGCTTACAAGTGAGATAAGACATACACATACATGCATGCATTGATAAGCTACCTCATAAGCAAGTGCATGATAGGACATGTGCCAAGAGAGTGCTAAATAAGGGGTGTCTGTGCAATGGGCAAGTCGAGAGAGTGAGGTACAAAACTACTGCCAATGGCCCCCAGATGAGGTGCCGGTATTTCATTGGGCCAGTGGAGGAAAGCTCCCAGAGAGTTACCTTTATTATCATCATTCCTGGGCCTGGCAGAGCAGGGTATAATGGGTATAATAAGCCTTGGACTTGGAGTCAGGAGACCCAGGTTGGAAGTTTGGTTCTGCTGTTAATCAGCTATGTGCCCTTTAGCTAGTCACTTCTCTTCCTGCACCTTAGTTCTTTCATATTCTGAATGGGGGGAGGCAGGAGAGGTTGGACTGAATGGCCTCTAAGATCCTTCTGACTCTGTTGTCCTATGACGGGATTGAATGCCAGTCTAAAGCCTAATCCCGAGCATCAGTACTGTACTCTTCTAGGTTATCGAGATCCACTAAGTTTCTTCTCATTCTGATGACAAGAAGGATTGGGGAAAACATTGCAAACTGATAAATGTATCATTTCATGTTTTAAAATGACTATACCTATTTATGAAGAATTCAGTGGATACATATAAATAATCCTGCTGATGGTAATGGGATAGGGTTTATGAGTCAACCCTGTCTCTGTCATAGAGAAAAAAAACCTTTGTCCGTGCCCCTACATCTTAATTATGTCATTATAAAGCTAGCACATCACAAATTGAACCCATTTCTTTGTAAATCCTGAGACTTGATAATGATGAACTACAGAACTGTAAAGCACTTTTCCTGGTGCTCTACTGTGCACAAAGCGATTCTAACCGAATCATGCTTTGTACTGTGAGTGACCTTGGGTTCTTCAACGTTAGGCCAGCAGGTCCTACCAGGCTAGAAGGACCCTGTCTAGGTTTGGAGAAGCTCATCACCAAGCTGGCTTTGGGGGGATGAATTTCAGAACTTTGGCAAGTGTTACAAGCGTTAAATTCTAGAGGGGTTGCCATCTGAATCAGTAGAGAATTTCTATGCTGACAAAACCACAAATCGTTGAAGTATTGAACTTATTTTGCTTTAGAGATGCAGCAGCGTGGTATTGCCTGGCCTTGGAATCAGGAAAACCTGAATTTAAATGCTATCTGAACACATCTTGATATGTGTCTAAGGGCATCTCTTATTCCTTCAAGCAACTCTCTACCATTGTTATAGAGGGGTTACTGTTCTGTGTCAGTGAAGGGAATTCTCACTTTGGGGATTTACTACATCTATGAAATCACAGCTTAGCGGTGAGGGGGCAACTAATTTGAATCACATCATCATCATTTCAATCTCAAATGTTCAAATGGGGAAACTGAGGCTCAGACTGGTTAAGTGATTTTCCTCCAAAGTCACATGGTTAGAGAGTGACAGAGCTAGGCTTCAAAGGTCTTCTGAATTCTGGTCTACTTCTTTCCAGCTCACACTCTGTCTCTCCAAAAAGAAGTTATCCATAGTAGAGATACTATACTGTCACCAGCCACAGTATCCTCCTCTTTTTTCCAGGATTTCACCTTTACAGTAAACTGCCTTCGGTTGTTCCAGAAAGCTGCCTGCTGATTTTTGTGGGACTCATCATGGGTGGAATCATTTATGGCCTAAATGACAAATCTCCACCCATCATGGACAGCGACATATTCTTTCTCTACTTACTCCCCCCGATTGTCCTCGATGCGGGCTACTTCATGCCCAGTCGGCCCTTTTTTGAGAACATTGGCACTATCCTTCTGTATGCAGTTGTGGGCACCCTCTGGAACGTGCTTGGGATTGGCCTTTCCCTCTATGGCATCTGTCAGGTGGATTACTTCAACCTGAGGGATGTCTCCTTGCTCCATAACCTCTGGTTTGGGACTCTGATCGCCGCAGTGGATCCTGTGGCTGTGCTCTCAGTGTTCGCAGAGATGCACGTGAATGAGAAGCTTCACATTTTGGTTTTGGGGGAGTCTCTCCTCAATGATGCTGTGACTGTTGTAAGTATTGCTGCCTGCCTGGGCTGTCTCAGGTGGTGAGGCCAGTTGCCCTCATGATAGAGGCCATTCTCTTAAAGAGGGCTAGAGCATTCAGAAAACTGGATTCTGTCCACCAGGAGCCAAGCGTCTCCTGCCCCACCCAGGGAGCTTCTGTAGGGGTGTGAGGGAGCTCAGTAGTTGTTGGCATAGCTTAAAGAGCAACAATTTGGGGTGCCTTGCCTTTATGAGTGGCATGAAGGTGAGGGAAAGAACCCTGGAGATCAGAAACGAGACCGCCTCTGTTCTCAGGCTATTGGAGGAAATAACATGTTTCCAGGTAAGTAAACATAAAGTCACAACACAATACTCAAGATTTCAGAGGGGAGGAGCCATGAGAAATGAGGGGAAAGCTCCACTGACTTGCTGGTGTCCTAGGAAACTTTGGGATTCTGGAGAAACCTGAAGTTTGAGAAGTGTTGACAGTAATAATTACTGTGTTTTCAAAGTTTCCAAAGCAATTCCTATGGATTATCTCATTTGAGCCTCCCAACAGCCCTGTGAGATGGGTTCTGTAATCTCCATTTGACAGGTGAGGACACTGAAGGCCAGATAGGTTGCATGATTTACCTAGGGCCAATGAGGGAAATGCCTGAGGGAATATTGTTCAGTTTGCCACACTGTCTTTCTGATCTGCTTTTGATCTAATGGAATGATGAGCGTCATCATTTTGGCCTTTTCTCCTGACATTCTTTCTAACCTCTTCTCTTACAGGTTCTCTATAAATTATTTCAGTCCTTCAATGAAATGCCATCTATCACAACGGTGGATATTTTGGCTGGGATGGGAAAGTTCTTTGTTGTTGGAATTGGAGGAGTCTTCATCGGTCTCCTGTTTGGAATGGTTGCTGCCTTTACCACTCGCTTTACAAAGGCCATCCGTGTCATTGAGCCCCTCTTTGTCTTCTTGTATAGCTACCTCTCCTATCTCACTGCAGAAATGTTTCACCTCTCTGGGATTGTGGCGTAAGTATCCCAGAGGCTCTTGGTGCTTCAGAGAAGCTTCCTGTTTAGGGTTCTGTGCTAGATCCTACCTAGCAAACTCAGGAGTTATCTCCTGTGAAGTATATAAGGTGGAAAGAAAAATACGTCCTTCTACCTGGGAGTGTGGGACCTGGGTAAGTTCCTCTCTCTCAGGATCTCAGTTGCTTCACTTGTATAATGTGGATGAAACCTGTACTATTGACTTCATAGGACTGATATGAGGCCCAGATTTGAGAATGGATAGAAAAGTGCTTTGTAACCATAAAGAGAAGGTAGAAGAATTTCAAATTAATTAGCGAATTTCAAACAAGCACTTATTTTCTCTTCCTCCCACTCCGTTGAATTCTTATCCAATAAATCATTAAAAAAAACCCTCACCACCACCACCACCACAGCAAACCCTCTTGGCATATTGCATAATTCAACAAAGCAAATTCCTATGTTGGTCATGTTGGAAAAAGACTTAGTTCTCAAGAATTCTTCACCTTGAATCCGTCACCTTTCTAACAGGATGAGAATGGCATGCCTTTTCTTTAGTCTTCTGATATCATGGTTTATCATTGCATTAATTGATCAGAACTCAAGACTTTCTTTTTTCTTTCTTTTGATAATATTTTATTTTTTCCTAATTATATATAATAACAATTTTTAACACTCAGTTAAAAAATGATTCCCAGTTTCTTTTCCTCCCTCCTTCCCCTCCCCTTTCATTGAGATGGTAAGTGATCTGATATAGATTTTACATGTGCAATTACGTAAAACACTTTCCCATATTAGTCCTTTTGTGGAAGAAAATGAACCAAAAATGAAAAAAGAAAATGATATATAGTATGTTTTGATCTAGGTTCAAACTCCATCAATTTTTTCTCTGGGAGTGGATGGCATTTTGGTCATGAGTCCTTTGGGATTGTCTTGGATCATTGTATTGCTGTGAACAGCTAAGTCATTCGCAGTTGTTCATTGTACAATATTACAGTTACTGTGTCCAGTGTTCTCTTGGTTCTGCTTATATCACTCTATATTGGTCTGTATAGGTCTTCCCAGGTTTTTTTTGAAACCCTCCTCATCATTTCTTAGAACATAAAAATATTCTATTACACTCATATACCAAATCTTAGTCATTTCCTGATTGGTGGGTATCCCTTCACTTTCCAATTCTTTGCCACCACAAAAAGATCCACTATAAATATTTTTGTACATATGTCTTTTTCCTTTTGTTTTTTTTTAATCTGGCTCTTTGGGATACAGACCTAGTAATGGTATTTATGGGTCAAAGGGTATATATGATTTTTTAGCCCTTTAAGCATAGGTCCAAATTGCTATCCAGAATGGTTGAAATAGTTCACAACTCCCCCAACAGTGCATTAGTATCTCAGGTTTCTTACATCCCCTCCAAGTTTTGTCATTTTCCCATTTTGTCATAAAGGTCAATCTAATGGGGTGAAGGCGGTACCTCAGAGCTGTTTTATTTTGCATTTCTTTAATTAATAGTGATTTAGGGCATTTTTTCACATGACTATAGGTGACTTTAATTACTTTGTCTAAGAATTACCTGTTCATGTCCTCTGACCATTTATAAATTGGGAAATGACTTGTAGTCTTATATATTTGACTCATATCTCTATGTATTAGAGAAATGAAGCCTTTATTAGAGAGACTTATAGCAATTTTTTCTCATTATGATACTGTGTATTACCCTTGATCCTATTTCCCCCTCTATTTATCCAGCTCTCTCTCTTTTTATCCTGTTCCTCCTCAAAACTGTTTTGTTTCTGGCCACTACCTATTCCAATTTGTTCTGCCTTCTGTCATCATGCCCCACTCTCTTATCCCCTTCCCCTCCTACTTTTCTGTAGGGTAAGAAAGATTTCCAGGCCCAATTGAGTGTGTGTTCTTCCTTCTGAGATAATTCTGATGATTGTAAGATTTAAGTGCTCCCTTCCCCACCTGTCCCATCTTCCCATCCATTGTAAAAGCTCTTTTATGTGAGATTATTTACCCCATTCTACCTCTTCTTTATTCCCCTCTCCCAATGCATTTTTCTTTGTCATTCCTTCATTTTAATTTTTTAGATATCATCCCTTCATATTCAACTCACACCCTTGCTCTTTGTCTATATGTATTCCTTCTAACTGTTCTGATAATAATAATGCTCTTAGGAGTTACAAGTACCACCTTCCTATGTATGTAGGGATATAAACAGTTTAACCTTATTGAATCTCTTATGATTTCTCTTTCCTGTTTACTTTTTTATTCTTCTCTTGAGTCTTATTTTTAGGAGTCAAATTTTCTACTCAGCTCTGGTCATTAGGAATGCTCAAAAGTTCTCTATTTTATTCAGTGCCACAAGGATTATACTCAGTTTTGCTGAGTGGGCGATTGTTGTTTATAGTCCTAGGTCCTTTCCCTTCTGGAATATCATACTTCAGGCCCTCTGGTCCTTTAATGTAGAAGCTGCTAGTCTTGTTTTATTTTGACTGTATCTCCAATATTTGTATAGTTTCTTTTTGGCCAATTGCAGTGTTTTCACCTTTACCTGGCAGTTTTGGAATTTAGCTATGATATTCCTGGGAGCTTACATTTTGGGATCTCGTTCAGCATATTATTTCTATTTATATTTAATCCTCTGGTTCTAGAATATCAGGGCATTTTTCCTTGATAAATTCTTGAAAGATGATGTCTAAGCTCTTTTTTGATCATAGCTTTCAGGTAGTTCTATAATTCTTAAATGATTTCTCCTGTATCTGTTTTCCAAGTCAGTTATTTTTCCAATGGGATATTTCATATTTTATCCTATTTTTTCATTCTTTTGACTTTGTTTTATTGTTTCTTGACATCTCATGGAATCATCAGCTTCCACTTGTTCAATTTGAATATTTAAGGCATTATTTTCTTCAGTGAGCTTTTGTATCTCCTTTTCCATTGGCCAATTCTACTTTTTAAAAAAGTTATTTTCCTCAGTGAATTTTTGTACAACTTTTTTCCATTTGGCCAAGTCTGCTTTTTAAGAAGTTCTTCTCTTCAGTAGTCTTTTGTGCCTCTTTTACCAATTGACCTTTTCTGTTTTTTTTTAAGTTATTATTTTCTTCAATATTTTTTGTGCCTCCTTTACCAAGCTGTCAACTCTTTTTTCATGATTTTCCTGCATCACTCTCATTTCTTTTCCCAATTTTTCTTCTACCTCTTGCATTTGATTTTTAAAATCCTTTTCAAGCTCCTCTCTTAATTCTTTTCGGGCCTGAGTTCAATTTATATTTTTTCTTGGAGGCTTTGGATGCAGCAGTATTGACTTTTTTATTGTCTTCTGAGTTTGTTTTGGTCATTCATGTCAGCAACATAACTTTCGATGTTGAGTTTCTTTTTGTTATTGTTGTTGTTTGCTCATTTCCTAGCCTTTTCCTTGTCTTTTAACTTACAAAACAGTTACAGTTGGACTCTGTTCCTGTGGTGAAAGGGAACTCTTTCAAGCTTAGAGTTCTTTGTGCAGCTGCCTTCAGAGCTAGCTCTGGGAATCTATAAGTTTTTAGTTCTTCCAAGGAGGTGTGATCTAAGGAAATGTGTATCTAATACTCTCTCAGCCTGTGCTTTGGTCTGTGAGGAACCCCAGGCAGTCTTCTGCCTTCAAACTGTGACCACCTGCAAGGATCCCCTGCTCTCCTGCAACTGCAAGTGCTGGTATGTGTTAGGGCTCTTCTTTGCCCTGAGACTGCTAACTGGGACTGGATCTGAGTATGGACAATGCAATAGAATCTGGCACCCAGAGCCAACAAAGGGACCCCTGTAATCTTCTTATGAGTAGTTTTCTGACTTCCTTACTTTCCATGGCTGAGAACTCCTGAAGTTGTCAACTACTCCAAGGTCTGGGCTGGTTTGCTGAACTGAGGCTTGCCTTGATGCACTGCTTTGTGTTCCTCTCCCACTAGGGTGCAGCAAATGCCTCCTGCTGATCTTCTAAGTTGCCTAGGGCTGAAAAATTGCTTCACCCCTTCCCTTCATGGCTTTTGTTGTACCAGAATTTTGAGGCATTATATTAAAGTTTGAAGGGTAATTTGGTAGAAATCAGGCAGGTCTATGAACCGTCTCTGCCATCTTGGCTCCACTCTTGAGCTCAAGACTTTCAAAGTTGTTTTTCTTTACAATGTTGTCATTGTTCTCTTAGTTCTATTCACTTCACTGTCTGTCAGTTCACAGATGTCTGTCATTTCTTATGGCACATTGGTATTTTATTACATTTATACACAATAATTTGTGTTGCCATTTCCAAATTAATGGACACCCTCTTCATTTCCAACTTGGTGCTACAATGAAAGGAAGAGCTCTACAAATGTAAAATGGTAGTATATTGTGGATAGGGAAAACTGTCCTTTGCTTTCCTTCCAGGATTCCCCAGTTAATGTTAAAGAATGTCTTGATCATTGAGGCATTTCCAGCCAAATGGATGCCCCAAACACTATCTACTTGGGGACGTTTGGAGCTAGGGATTATGAAATCTGAACCTCTCTGCAGCCTTCTTCCAAATAGCCCTGGAAGCCTATGGATTCAATGGTTTGTTAAGAGCTCTCTCTCTCTCTCTCTCTCTCTCTCTCTCTCTCTCTCTCTCTCTCTCGGTATTGGTTCCAAGGCAGAAGAGTGGTAAGGGCTAGGCAATGGGGGTTAAGTGACTTGCCCAGGGTCACACAGCTTGGAAGTGTCTGAGGCCAGATTTGAACCTAGGACCTTCTGTCTCTAGGCCTGGCTCTCAATCCACTGAGCTACCTACTGCACCCCGCACCCTGAGCTCTCTTGATAGCATGTAGAGGAAATCCTTCCCTGTTGTATAAATCTAGAGCATGTATTGTATTACTTGTGCCAATTTCTGCCCCATTTATGGTGGAAGAAAAATCATCCCCTAATGTATTGTGTCTTGAGCCTAAAATACTTCGAGTGGTATGGGACATTTAGAAAACCTTGATATGGATTCTTATTCAGGCAACTATTGTTTCAATACATAAGTAGGAATTGTGGTTTTTTGACAAACATTTAGGGCAACTTGGCATAGTGGAGAGAGGGATGGCCTTGGAGTCAGGAAGACCCAAGTTCAAATCCCACCTCTGATGCATACTAGCTGTGTGGCCCTGGGCAAGTTCTTCAGGTAATTCTCCATGACTATTAGTTGTAGAACAATTACTGATCTGCATTGGTGGAATGAATTTCAATCCTGAGGTTTCCATGTGCTGATGAAATCTCAGTTCTAGATGCAAAATGAGAAAATAAAAGTGGATAACCGAGAAGATGAAGCTGACATAAATATATTTTGCTTTCAAGAGGCATTATGTTATAGTGAATGGAGGGCCAGCCTTGGAATCAGGAAGACCTATATTAAAATCTTGTCTCTGACACATGCTGGCTGGTATGACTGTGGACACATCCAGTCTCCCAGGTGTGCCATTGGAAGTGGTAGATAAGTCTTAGTGGTTTGTATCAGAGGAAAGAATTTCCACACAGGGAGTTCCATACACCCATCAAATTATAAGTCCATACCAAAAACACACACCAAAAACCCAGATAAAGTCCCAACTTGCCTTGAGGTCATAGAGCATATTTTCTTTATTCTTGGTTTTCATTGAAACAGTAACAATAACAACTACAAGAATAAATATCTATGGTTTAGCATCTGCTAAATTTTTACATGGCAGACTAAAGGAAATGGCCATCTTACTCGGTTTGGATTTGGATTTTAAGCTGGTAACCCTCTCTCTGTGTGCTGCTGAAATGAGGACACGTCCCTTCCCCGTGCACTCAGGTTAGGGTTTCCAAAAGCTTAAAAACATAAAGGATGAATTACTGTTGAATTACAGAGCACTAATGCCATTTGACTTTCTGGGTGATTCAAAGCTCTAAAGGGATTTCACTTGAAATAATCAATTCCACAGGGCAGTGGTTGGAATTAGTTTGTTTTATCTGCATGTTGGCTTGGCTAAGCTTAAGGATTCCATTCTGAGCCTGGAAAATTGGCTTCTGACTTGGCAAGTGGATGAATTCCATAATTTAAATCACCCCTGATGTTACCAGTCAATATTAGCTATTGTCAGAGAGGTAGAGAGAGCCAATCTGATCACCTGCTGGTTTCCTCTGGCATTTTACACGGAGCAGATCTAGTCCAGGGGATTTTTCCGTATTTTCCACAAAGTATCTCTTTGGAAATCTTCTTCTTTGGAACTCTACATCGGATTTTGTCAGTTTGTCTATTCTCCAACTATCTCCTGAGCCCAGAAGGAGCCACACCCAAGGACCAACGGGGCCAAACCTATCTTCAGCTAACTGTACCAGCTCAGAACACTTGCCTTTCTCTTGGCTTTGGTAGTGCTCTTCTCCTTTTTCCTTTTTTTTAATTTGTAGCCTAGGACTGCAGCCACTGAGACTTTAATTAGACAGTCTGGTCTCTTTATAGCCAAAGGTGGCAGGCGGAAGGATTTGCACCATCCTGTCTCTCATACAGATTTTTCTTGAATTTCCCAAGCAGTTTGGGTTTCTTTCCAACTTCTGGCAAATGCGGTGGGACCCTTTTTGCAAGAAAATCCTATTGGATTTGGCAGCTAGCAGGCTGTCAGTGAGTTGGGAGAGAGAAGTTCCAGTGGAGTGGTGGGGTAGAAGGGAGATTGCTTGGGCTCATCAATTGAAGATAGGGAAGGGAAGGAGAGTCAGTGGCAACTTTTTCAAGAAGTGCAACTGTATGGGGGTAGCTGGGTAGCTCAGTGGATTGAGAGTCAGGCCTAGAGATGGGAGGTTCAAATCTGGCCTCAGACACTTCCCAGCTGTGTGACCCTGGGCAAGTCACTTGACCCCCACTGCCCACCCTTACCACTCTTCCACCAAGGAGCCAATACACAGAAATTAAGGGTTTAAAAATTAAAAAAAAAAGAAGTGCAACTGTAAAGGTAAATGGAGAGAAGACAGTGCTCTCAGGATACCCTTTGCTGAGTCTAGGGAAATACTTTTTAGAATAGGGAAGACTAGAACATGTTTATAGGGAATGAGAAAGGAGCCAGTGGGGAAAGAGAGCTGGAAGATGCAATAGAGACAGGTAGAGAAAATCAGCAAAAAGGACACCTCTGGAAAGGAGGCGAGATGGTCGTCACCTTGAGGTGGGAGGGTAGGAGGAGGGATGGGGTGAAGAGATAGGGAAATTTTGAGGTTAGGGGTAGAGAGATACCTGGAGCTTGCCTTACATGACCTCTCTTCTCTTGGAAAAAGAGGAGGTGGGTCAATTTGCAGGGAATAAAGGGACAGGGCTGGACTTTGGGGCTTGAAGAGAGCGTATAGAGTTTGGAACAACTGCTGTGATGAATGAGGGGATCAGCTAAGAGATGATCAAACGTTTTTCAAATAACTTTGAGAGCCTAGTTAATGTTAACTAGAATGAATTTGTGATATGGCCCATCATCTGGGTGTCACCTTTATCCACTAGACTAGGCAGCTTGGGAGTAAGGAGCAGTGGGAAGGGGAGCAAAGAAAGCCACTAGCAGGCTTTACCATAGGCTGGGCATGGTCTCTAGGATGGATGGTGGAAGGTCAAGGAGGCAAGGGATTCTGGGATGCTGGCAAGCTGTTGAACTGGTTTGAGTTGGGTCTTGATGAGCGGACAAGTAAAGCCAGAAGGGGCCAGGCAGACTGAGGATGAGTTAACAGACTAGATCTAGATCACAAGAAGGGTAGAGCGCAGAATTTTAGACTTAGAAAGGATCAAAGTGATCATCTGGTCTACTAGGTTGCTGAAGAGGAACCTCTGCAGTAATGTCCCCGACATGTAATCACATAGCTCTAGCTTAATGCCCTCCAGTTTCAGGGGTGGGAAGGGAAGCCTGCTATTTCCACAGGCAGCCCATTTTACTTCTGGATAGTTCTGCTTGTTAGGAAGTTTTCTTTGACATCAAACCAAGATCTGCCTCTCAGCCTAGCTTCCACCCACTGCTCCTTACTCTGTCTTCAGGGGCAAGGCATAGCAATTCTTAGTCCCCTTTCCCATGGCTGCTCCTTCAAAGAATCATGTCCTGCTAGAATGACTCTTCCCATCCTTCCTGTCCTGGGGACATCTTCAGTAGGAGAATAGGAATCTGGAACGTGGACACCCAAGTTTTCAGCCTTCGGGGGTGGAAAGCATCCCGTCTCAAGAGGGTTGCCTTTAGTATTAATGGGGTACAGGCTCTGGGAAGCAGCTTATGCTCTCTCTTTTTCTATGAAGAGTTATTTCTGAAATGAAGAGGCCATGTGATTATAGGGAAGTCATTTCAGAGTCACAGATCACATCTCCACAGTGCTGGAGGTTTGCAAAGCCCTTCCTGGGGCTCAGCTTCCTCATGTGAAATGACAGGGCTGGAGTCAATCAATGACCCCTGGAGTCCTTTCCAATGCTACCACCATTCTTTGTTTTTTTCCTGTTTTCTGGTGCTATGATGCCTTTCATTTCACATTGCCTCACCCTGGTGTTTGCTATTTCACATAAGGACAATAGAGTCCTTAGGTAGCAAGTTGCTCACTCCCAGAAAATGAAGCACAAGAGCTTTAAGACATCTTAGGGAAGTACTTGGGGCCTTGTCTCAACCAAATCTGATTGGAGAATTTCTTGAGCTGCTGTAGCCAAACAAAATTTGACTTCTCAAGGCCACCCTTCTGGTGCTGAGGGTTTTTGCCCTGAGCTAAGTCAATGCTTGGACATCAGGCCTACCCTCATACCTCCGTTTCCCTAAGAGTGGATTTTGGGTATTTATATGCTGCTATTCTGAGCTAAAAGCTCTCTTTAACTTTTTTTAGTCTATTTTTATGGTACTTTTCTCTCTTTAAATATTTCAGGTTAGATTTCAATATAGAGATGTGAGAACTTTGCAAAAAAGATTCTACTTTCCTTTCTTAGCACGTTCTCTAGTTCAAGTTCATCTCATCTAGTTTCCAGCTTTATAGATGAGGAAACTGGGGTGTGGAGGGGTTCAAAGGCTTTGCCAAAGTGGTCAATCACACAGGCAGTAAGTAGCATAGCTGGGACTTGAGATCAATCCTTTGGCCTTAAAGGCAGCATTCTTCCCACGGCACCATGCTCTCATTCCTTTTGAGCTCAGCAGGCACAAATTCATCTTCCCCAACTTTGCAATGAGGCCTCCTGTCATTCTCAGAGTCATTTCAATGTATTGGCCCAATTTTTGCATTCCCCCTATTAGTGAAGGTTTGAGAGTGGCAGCTGCTAATGAAATCTGCTTAGGTCTGATAGTTTTTGATCCAGCCTTCGAGGCTCTTGAAAAATAGCAGCAAACTTTGTTGGAATGTTAGGCTAATGCTGCTTCTTGGCAAAGAACAACTTGTCTTGCCTTGTGTCATTCTTAATATGGAGAAAGAAGGTTGCCATTGGCTTTCATTCTAGGTGTGAGTGGATGCTGCAGAATGTTACCTTTTTCACTGATATTATTGAATTTCCCCAGATCACTAGGAGCCTGAAGCTAGAAGTTGCAGGCAAGGTGCTGACCTGTGTTGGTGGATGGAGATTCCCTAGCAGTCACTTTCCTACACTGATGAAATCTCAGACCTGGACCAAAAAGAATGTGATTGATAATTGACCGTAACGCTGAGAAGCCTTGCTGTCATGGTATTTGGCTGACTGCTGAGCAGCAAACTTTGTGAAATCATACTGAAATGAGTCGCCCTTCCTAATACTTTATCTCAGTGTCTCTTCCTGTTATCAGTTGTTTGTGAATACAAACTTATCTATAAAAAAGATAGCCAAGGATTGGACTTGCTCCTAAGTCCAGTAGCAAGGAACAAACTCATAACATCCAGAGGAAGTCTAGGCAATGCAGGCAGGATTGGAGCTTCTGTTGGTCTGTATCCATTGGTCCATTCCTCATTTGCCCATCCCAGCCATGTCCTCTGGTGATGTCTCATGGCTAGCGGCCCCATTGGCCTGATGGTCACTGCTAGGTGTCACACCAATGACAGGGTGTAGAAAGTCTCTGCTTCCAGCCTTCTCTGTACGAGAAAGCTGGAGCTGGCTCCTTTCTCTTGTAGCTTAAAGCCCAGAGACATTTTGCTTATAGCCCTTTTAGAAAGACAGATTGTAGTAGTTATTGGACAAGGGCGAATGATCCTCAGAGGCTTTCCTTCCCAGAGGGAGAGCCCGCCTGTTCTTAGGACAACCTTACCCATAAAAGGTACTTCCTTTCCAAAAGGAGATTCCTCCTTCTGGGGATCAATGTTTTAGGGTTACAGAACAGTCTCCACTACCCAATGCCAGAAGAAATAAATACTGGGTTTTCACCCTCAACTTTATACTCCTTAGAGATGTTGGGCAGGGGGTCTGTCAGAAACTGTCTTGTCATAAAAAAATAATGATTTACTTTCTCTGATTAATTTCCTCATGAGATACCTGTTCTCCAAAGCCATTTCAGAGAGGTTATGCCAAAGAAACCCTTGGAGATGTGTGAGTCCAACCCACCTTAAATATTTTGTAGGGACCCAAGATGCTTTGTGTCTGTCATCCATATAAAAACACAAACCCAAGTGCAGAGGACAAGGTCGTCTTTTCCTCAAGCTAAGCCTGTTTATAGCATGTATATGTGGCCAACGGTTAGCTGCCCGTAGGATGTAAGGGAATCGGGAGTTTCACAAAGCCAGAGATGGTCTCTACTGGCTGATGCAGAAAGATCAAGGAAGGTGAGGAGTGAGAAAAAACCTTTAGACATGATAAACCTGAAAGTGGTGAACTTTCTGAGTTGTTGCTTTTTTGCACCATTCAACTTGTTTAATAATTGGAATTCTTTTTGGGTGGTCAGGACATTGCCTGAAATTGGAAGTGTGTGATCTTTGTGGTATATTGAGGCATCTTTGAATCTTTAAGTGAGTCACAGAATCTGGTGATCAGAACCTGGGCCTAGAATTTGGAGGTTTCTAATTTCAGTTCTGAGTTCCGCAGTGAGCTGGGGAAGAGCCAGCTCATCAGCTTAGCAATACTTGCCCGAATGTCACAATAATCTCTCTGAGTGGCAGAGAGGACACTGCAAACTTGTAGTCAGGAAGAAAGGGACTAAAATCCCATCTGGTCACTTCCTAGTTGTGTGACCCCAAGCAAGTCACCCAAGCTCTCTTCCCCTCAGTTTCATCATTTGTAAGACGAGAAGGTTGGGCTTGAAGATCCCTTTGAATTCTATCTGCTCATTTTGTAATCCGAGAGGGTGGTGCCCAGCAGCACAAAACCCTGTTAA
This sequence comes from Gracilinanus agilis, assembly GCF_016433145.1. NCBI lineage: Eukaryota > Metazoa > Chordata > Mammalia > Didelphimorphia > Didelphidae > Gracilinanus > Gracilinanus agilis. The sequence continues at coordinate 38,788,210 of NC_058136.1, forward strand.
GTTTGACCAATGCAGAGCCTGCTGGAGAAATTTGGTAGGTGGCAGGAGCATTTCTTGTGAAAAGCCCATCATGGGACTGTGGATGTTGGTGTCCCCATTTTAAAGGGACCTGCTTTCTGTCCCGGAGAAGTGGCATACGCTTCTTGGGCCTTGAGCAGGCAGCATCACCTTGCCTATCTTTAGCTTCAAGATAAGAGGTGTTTGCTTGGCTGCAAATCCAATTACGCTCCCTGAGTTCTAAATTTATCAGAAGTGAGCAATCACTCTGAACTTTTCTCATCTTTGGATCTGCTTGCACCCAGCACAACACCTAACAGCATTGGAGAACCTTGAGTTCAAGTACCCAGAGGGCAAATCCGAACTGTCTCTGAACCCTTGAATTACCAGAGAGAAGGGAGGGAGGAAGTGCTTGCTTTGGGCAGCTGGGCAGAAGGGCAGGGCATGCAAAAAATGTCCTCTGGTCTTGATCAATGACACATGTTAAAACCAGTGGAAATACGCATCAGCCATGGGGGGCGGGAGGAGCTGGGGGGGATGAAGGGCAAAGTAAGAGCATGAGTTATGTAAACATGTTAACTTTTCTAAAAAATAAATATTAATAAATGTTTAAAAAATATCCTCTGTTGCTGGGAGGAGGGGGAGCAGAGCAGCTCCCCGAGTGCCAACTCTGCATGTGTGCCACGTCTTTGCCAACATTGATCTAGGATATGATCGAGGCTTAGCAAATGTCTGTGGAATTGAACTGAATTGAGGGAGAGGAGTCAAAGGCATTGCTTCCACTTTCCTAAGAGCAGGAAAGCGTTGCTTTTCAGCATCACCGCCTTATCATTTCTCTTCTGAGCGTCAGAACCTCTGGGGCTTTGGAGACATGTCTTGCCCCTGACATGCAAGTGAGCTGGCAGGGAGGGATGGGAAGGCCAGGTGTGTACTGCTCACTAACTTTACTGGCTCCCAGAAAGTGCTGTGGTGGGAGAGAAGCTCCTGCAGAGAGGACTGCTCTGCTGGACCTTGGTTTCTGGCAAAAGCCTTCCTGTGGTTTAGACTGGCCCCAAACTTAAAGAACAGGGACGTGTACAAAGAAAATATAAATTGACTTGTCATGTCCTTACTTAGCATGGAGGCGTTTGGTGGAGATTGGTTGAATGAACAAGTGAGAGGAGGCCATCACGGTTTCGTTGGGTCAAATTTTCATTTGTGGAATTCCAGATGATGGATGAGCAGAGTGAGGTCACTGCTTTCAAAAACTCTGACCCTGCGGGGCGGGTCATTGTATCCCTCTTTCCAGAAAGGCTTTTCCACTGGCTACCCCGTAGAAATTGGATCCATAGTGTGAGTGGAAGAGAGAGTTCGTGGTCTCTGAAGTCCTTGTGGCTTGGAAATGTCCAGGCTTTGATGGTATTCTGTGTGCAGCTGTAGAAGGGAAAGGGGGAGTGAGTTTGCCATGGTTCACTAATGAGTCAGTTCAAACTTGACCTTCTAGGTTAGACTCTAATCATTAATACACTCCCGTCCTCACATTGTAATCAATACACGAACCTTTAAGGAAAGTACAAGGTCAGGCCTTAAATACCATTAGCCACCTTGTTGACCTTATCAGGAGTTACACACAGAAGAAATTGAAGACAATAATGCAAGCAGGCCATTTCTCTCAAGGCAGAGAGAAAAAGAGAAGAAATTAGACATTCAGGATGATTTATGTGGCCAAATTCAGCACTTAGTGCATCTGTGATCCCTTCAGCCCTCCCCTGGTGCAGATTGTGGCGCATCCACTTCTCATCCAGGCTCTTCTATGGTTCTTCCCCTAAAGAGGCAGCCCACAGCTCGGAGGCCTTTCTGAATGTCAAGCACTCTGGCCATTAACATGTTAACTCTCCCTCATGACCCATGGCTAGCTTACCTCCTTTTGTAATCCTTTATTTCTTCTTCATTCATATTCCTTCTGCCACTTCTTGAGCAGAGCTCATCATTGGATTTAAGCTTTAGCTTACTTTTTCCCACCATGCTCCTCTCCATTGCCCTTTGGTTGGATTTTTGTTTTTGCTTTTTCTTTGGCCACTTAATTACGTGATGTATTTCATATAGGTAGCCAATCACCATATATTCTGGGAGTGAGATGGAGATCAAATAATCTCTTTCCTAAATGGGACTGTTGACACTTCAAGGCCATTGAGTCAATGACCCTCCCCCACCTTACAGATTAAGAACAGGAAGTCCAGGAAAGTGAAAGGAGTTGCCTAGTGTTGCAGACTGGTTAAGCAGCAGAGCTAGAATTCAAATTGAGGTCCTCGTATTCCAGATCAAGCATTCTGCTAGAAAGAAATTAGGGAATCTTGAGAGCTAATCTGTTAAGTTAACCATATATGTCCTTATTGGTTAAAGAACCAATTATTCAAGAGAAATCAAAGGGCAAAAGTTTAAATGAGCACTTTGCACTTGAAAATGACCTTGGTTGCAGTGTAGTAAGAGACAAAAGGGTGTGGTAGGAAGAAATGTCTGGTTTTCCTTAGAAATGGGGACACCTTACAGGTTCATGAACATTCATTAATCATTTAATTTCTAGGTTACTTCTTTTATCCATCCCTCTCCTCCCCTTATCTTGCTAAGTCTCTAGGGGCCAAAGAAAGGCATTACTAGATGGAAGGGCTTTTATTTGGCTGATGGGGCACAAAGGAATTTTCACTTAATGAAATATAAATATCAAAATTCTAATGTTTGTACTTATCTCTTTGGGGCACATGGCTATTAGAATTATGAATTGTTTTTAAGCACTATATCTCCTTTTATTTTTTAAAACCTTTACCTTCCATCTTAGAATCAATACTGTGTATTGGTTTTAAGGCAGAAGAGCAGTAAGAGCTAGGCAATGGAGGTTAAGTGACTTGCCCAGGGTCACACAGCTTAGGGGAGTGTCTGAGGCCACATTTGAACCCAGGACCTCCCATCTCTAGACCTGGCTCTCAATCCACTGAGCCACCTAGCAGCCCCCTTACTATATCTCCCTTTAAAAAAAATCTTATTTTTCTTTTCATCACTATAACTTCCCAGTTATTTATTAATTTATTATTTACTTATTTATTCATTTTTATTTGCTTATTTGTAAACATTCATTATATTTATTAATTAATTATTAATTAACAGTAAAGGGAAAAAATGGTCACGTTGACCACGACTGGCAGGGCACACCTCCTTCTGCACCTTCAGGCCACCATCTCTTTACCAAAAGGACAGAAGTGCATTTCTTTCTTAGTCGCTTTGGAGTGAGTCCACATTGTTCATTGCACTGATCTGAGTTCTGATATCTTTAAGTGTAGATTTCATTTCCATTATTATACTATACACTGTGTGTATATTATGCTATACACTCTGGTTCTACTTTCTTCACTCTAGGCAGTTCATATATAGGTCTTTTCAAATTTGTTATTTCTTACAGCACAATAATATTTATTTTTTTAAAACTTCTTTTTATTTATTTCATTAAATATTTCCCAATTACATGTAAAATAATTTTTAACAATACGTTTTTAAAATTCTGAGTTCTAGTTTCTCTTTACTTCCCTCCCCTCCTCCCTCATTGAGGGAGATTTTGATCCTGATTATACATGTGAGGAAATGTCAGACATATTTCCATATTAGCGATGTTGCAAAAGAAAACATGAACTAAATAAAACAATAAAAATAAAGTTAAAAAAGTCTGAAATCAATCTGCATTCAGAGTTCATCTATTCCATCTCTGGAGGTGGTCAGTCCTATCACGGGTCCTTTGGAATTACCTTGGATCAGAGGTTGGCAACTTTTTTGGCCGTGAGAGCCATAAATGCTACATTTTTAAAAATGTAATTTCGTGAGAGCCGTACAGTGCTCACAGTGCCGCTCCTGTAATGGCGCCTGAAAAAATATTGACTTTATGGCTCCTGCAGAAAGAGCCATATCTGGCCCTCAAAAGAGCCAGATATGGCTCAAGAGCCATACGTTGCCGACCCCTGCCTTGGATCATTGTTTTGATCAGAGTAGTTAAGTCTTTCACAGCTGATTATCCTTAAACTATTATTGTTTCTATGTACAATGTTTTCCTGATTCTGCTCACTTCACTTTGCTTGGGTTCATGTAAGTCATTCCACATTTTTCTGAAACTGTCATGCTTATCATTTCTTATAGCACAATGTATTCCATTGTAAAAAAAATACTGCAAATTGTTCAGCCATTCCCCAGTTGATGGGCATCCCCGCAATTTCCATTTCTTTGCCTCCACATAAAAAGAGCCATAAATGTTTTTTGTGAAAATAGGTGCTTTTCCATTTTCTTTGATCTCCTTGGAATACAGACCTAGTGGTGTTATTATTGGGTCAAAGAGTATATAGTCTCATAGTCCTTTGGGCATAGTTCCTAATTCTTCTCTGGAGTAGTTGGACTAGTTAATTAACTGCTTTCCCATTGGTGCATTAATGTCCCAATTTTTCCACATCCCCTCTAGTTTTGCCATTTTCATTTTTTTGTTAACTTAGCCAGTGTGGTAGGTTTGAAGTGCATTGCAGTGTTGTTTTCATTTTCATTTCTCTAATCAGTATTGATTAAGAGCATTTTTCATTTGATTTTTTTTCATTTGATTATTGAGAGCTTTAATTTTTTTCTTATGTAACTTCCTGTTATTATCCTTTGACCATTTATCAACTGGGGAATGGCTCTTATTTTTAGAAATTTGGCTCAGTTCCCTATATATCTGAGAAATAAAATTTTTATCAGAGAAACATGTTATGATTTCCAATTTTTCCAGCAGTCTTTGTAAGATATTTAGTGTTTACCCTAGAAGCTTAGATCTTTGGGTTTACCAAACACAACATTTCTATGGTCATTTACTACTGTGTTTTGTGGATCTAATCTATCCCACTGATCTACCACTCTATTTCTTAGCCAGTACCACATTGTTTTAATGATTACTGCTTTGTGATAAAGTTTGAAGTCTGGAATTGCTAGGCCACCTTCCTTAATATTTTTTAAAAATAGATTCCCTAGATATTCTTGACTTTTTATTCTTCCAGATGAATTTTGTTGCATTTTTTCTCTCTCTACTTATAATTCTGGCATAGTTTTTTTATGACACTGAATAAGTAAATTAATTTAGATAGAATTGTAATTTTTATTATATTGGTTTGGCCTACTCACGGGCAATGAACATTTCCTCCAGTTGTTTATAAACTGTCTTTGTTTGAGTGGAAAATGTTTTTAATTGTGTTCGTATCATCTTTGGGTTTGTCTTGGCAGGTAAACTTCTGAATATATTGTCTACAGTTATTTTAAATGGAATTTCTCTTTCTATCTCTTCCTGCTGGATTTTCTTGGTAGTATATAGAAATGCTGATGATTTATATGGGTTTATTTTATATCCTGCAACTATGCTATGGTTGTTAATTATTTTAACTAGTTTTTAGTTGATTCTCTAGAGTTCTCTAAGTATACTATCAAACCGTCTGTAAAGAATGATAGTTTTGTTTCCTCTTTGCCCATTTTTATTCCTTCAATTTCTCTTTCTTGTCTTATTGTTAAAGCTAGTGTTTCTAATACAATATTGAATTATAGTGATGATAATGGACATCCTTGTTCACCCATGATCTTATTGGGAAGGCTTCAGGTTTATCTAGTTATAGAGAATGCTTATTGATGATTTTAGATAGATACTATTTATCATTTTATGAAAAGCTTTGCTTTAGCCCTATGCTTTCTAATGTTGTAAATAGGAATGAATGCTGTATTTTGTCCAAGGTTTTTTCTGCATCTATTTATATAATTATATGATTTTTGTTGTTATTGTTTGATATGATCAATTATGCTGATAGTTTTCCTAATATTGAACCAGTCCTTCATTCCTAGAATAAATCTAACTTGGTCATAGTGTATGATCTTTGTGATATATTGCTGTTGTCTTTCCCACCCCCACCCTGAATTTATTCATTTAATTTAATTTTTATACTTTTATTAATACTTCTTGTTTTATTTATAAAAAATTATTTTAGCATCCAAATTTATCCCTTCTTCCTCTACTTACCCAGAAAGACATTCATTCATAAGGGCAATCTTGCCCTCCTTTCATGGAAATTTGTTTCTCTAACCTAGTCACAATACTTAAAAAAATTAGTTAATTGGGGCAGCTGGGTAGCTCAGTGGAGTGAGAGTCAGGCCTAGAGACAGGAGGTCCTAGGTTCAAACCCGGCCTCAGCCACTTCCCAGCTGTGTGACCCTGGGCAAGTCACTTGACCCCCATTGCCCACCCTTACCAATCTTCCACCTATGAGACAATACACCAAAGTACAAGGGTTTAAAAAAAATTAGTTAATTTTTAAAAAACCAATTACATGTAATTACAAATTTCTATATAAGTTTTCCAAAGTTATATGATCCAAATTGTCTCCCTCTCTTTTCCCCTCCCACCTCCTAGAGCTGTCAAGCAGTTCAATCTGAGTTATACATGTATTATCATGCAAAACATATTTCATATTATTCATTTTTGTGAGTGAATAATTTTCATAAAATCAAAACCCCAAAACATATACCCAAATAAACAAGTGATAAATCATATGTTTTCACCTACATTCCTACTCCAACAGTTCTTTTTCTCTTTAGGTGGTTACCATTCTTTTTCATTAGTCCCGCAGAATTGTCCTATTGTATTGCTGATTGTAGCTAAGTCTATCACAGTAGATCATTTCACAATATTGCTGTTACTATGTACAATGTTTCCTGGTTCTGCTCATTTCACTCTGCATTAGTCCATCAAGGTTTTTCCAGCTTCTCCTGAAATCATCCTGTTCATCATTCCTTACAGCACAATAGTATTCCATCATCATCATATACCAGAATTTGTTCAGTCAGTCCCCAATTGAGGGAGATCCCTTTAGTTTCTAATTCTTTGCCATCACAAAAAGAACAGCTATAAATATTTTTTACAAACAGGACCTTTCCCATTTAAAAAAATCTCCCTGGGATACAGACATAGTGGTGGTATTACTGGATCAAAGGGTATGCATTGTTTTTATAGCCCTTTGGGCATAGTTACAGACTGCCTTCCAGAATGGTTGGATCAGTTCACAGCTCCACCAGCAATGCATTAGTGTCCTGATTTTGCCACATCCCCTCCAACATTTATCACTTTCTTTTACTGTCATATTGACCAATCTGATATGTGTGAGGTGGTGCCTCAGAATTGTTTTAATTTGCATTTCTCTAATCAAGAGGGATTAAGAATATTTTTTTCATGACTATTGATAGTTTTGATTTCTTCATCTAAAAACTGCCTAGTCATATCTTTTGACCATTTTTTACTTGGGGAATGACTTGTATTCTTATAAATTTGACTTAGTTTTTTCTTTGAAAAATGAAATCCGTATCAGAGAAATTTGTTATTGAAATGTTTCCCCAGTTTGTTGCTTGCTGTTGTCTCTTTGCTAGTATTTTATTTAATATTTTCCCTATCAATATTCAGTGGGAAAGTTATGTTTCTTTTTCTGTTTTTGCTCTTCCTGATTTAGGTATGAAAACCATATTAATGATGTAAAAGGAATTTTATAGGGCTCCTTCTTTGCTTTTTTCCACATAGTTTATATAGTATTGAAATCCACTGTTCTTTAATGTTTGATAGAATTCAATTGTGAATCTGTCTGGTCCTAGGCATTTTTTCTTAGGAAGCTCATTGATGTTTTGTTCAATTTTTTTTTTTATCTAAGATGAGGTTAAGTATTCTATTTCCTCTTTTGTTAATCTAAGCCCATGTTGGCAAACCTATGGCATGTGTGCTGGAGTGTGCCGGAAGGCACTGCTCCCTTTCCCCTTTCCACATGCATATGAGAACATATTTCATATGACCCACCCCTCTGCCCAGCAGCCCAATGAGAATGCTTCCTCCCACCCCTGACTGGGGTAAGGCAGGAGGCTCACATATGGTGTGAGGGTTGCAGTTTGGGCATTTGGTCTCTAAAAGGTTTGCCATCACTGATTTAGGCAGTTTATATTTTTGTAAATATTCACCTGTTTCTCTTAGATTGTTAGGTTTATTCCATCTAATTGGGCAAAATGGCTCTTAATAATTGCTTTAATTTCTTCTTCATTGGTAGTACAGTCACCCTTTTCATTTTTTAATCTCTTGATGCTTCTGTAACCTCCATTTAGTCCTACCACTGGTGGCATAATAATATTTCATTGAGTTTCTTTTTTTATTTAAAAATTTTTTTTAAAACCCTCACCTTCTGTCTTGGAGTCATTACTGTGTATTGGTTCCAAGGTAGAAGAGTGGTAAGGGTAGGCAATGGGGGTCAAGTGACTTGCCCAGGGTCACACAGCTGGGAAGTGTCTGAGGCCAGATTTGAACCTAGGACCTCCCGTCTCTAGGCCCGGTTCTCAATCCCCTGAGCTACCCAGCTGCCCCCTCATTGAGTTTCTATATCACAGTTAATTCAGCGATTCCCTAACTGATAGGCACCCACCTTATTTTCTAGTTCTTTGCTACTACAGAGAATGCCCCTATAACTCTCTTGGTCCACATGGGCCCTTTTCCTTTGTTGTTGTCTTTGGGCTCCATGCCCAGTGATGGTATTGCTATATCAGAGGGAATGGCGAGTTTCAACTGTCTTCTCGCTCAAGCACTGTGCCTTCCCCCTTACATCAGAGAGAAGACCAATCATCTTTTTCTGCCACTGAGATTTGTCCTTCAGATCTGACTTCCGCCATGCTGGTGACCTATGTGCTACTTTCAATTCCCAAGTGTGATGGGCCTCTATAGCTGGGAGCATCCAAAGAGCCATACCAGAGTCCAGGCTTATTTGGAGCAGAGGGAGGTAATATCGCCTCCTGTTTTCCTTGAATGAACTGCTGAGAGCCATCTCTCTCATTACTGTGCCCATGGCAGGGGTAAAAGTGGATTCATTATTCATTGCTCTATTTGGTGAAGTTCAGTGTTTCTGTGTCTTTTCCTGGATTGGTTGAATTGTTCATGAATCTTTTAAGAATGGCAGGCTGAAGGTCAGCTTCTTTGAGCACAAGAATTTCATAGGATCTAGGCCCAAAAGGTGTTATAGGACTTCATTTTTTTCCGACTTCTTTTGCACAATGAATTACATAATAAAATAGCCACCATTTATTTACATGACTCTTTGGTGCTGACAAAGCATTTTATATATGTAGTGGGTATTCTCTGGCCCACCCTCCCAGTGCCAGGCTGCTACACCTCCCCTTCAGGGTTCTAGGGGGTGACTCTGAGGGGTTAGAGGTATCTCTTCTCTAGCCATTGGCTTGAGCCCCAACTGGTTGTGTTCCTCGCTGTTAGATGCATTATGCAATAGGTAGTAGAGGTCTTATTATTTCCATTTTATAGATGTGAGGAGATTGAACCTCAGAAAGCCAATGGCTAATAAATGCCAGAGGTAGGAGTGGAACCCAGTTCTTCCTGCTATCACAAACCCGTGCTCTTTCCACTGTCCCACACTGCTTCATGATGAACTCTTTTAGATCTTCATTTTCTCTAAGTTTAGGTTAGGAGAGAACATTTTCTTTTTCAGATGGAATTTAATGATTCCAGATCAGCATGAGATTAGGAGAGTCTGGATCAGTGTAAGGACACACATTGTTGACTCTCCCCACCCCTTCTTCAAATGTGTACAGTGATGGAGCTACATGTAAATGACTCAGGGAAAGTGAAACTCAACTGCTAAGAACTTGTAAACAGACCCAGAGCTTCTCGTAAAGGCTCTAGAGCAGTGATTCCCAAAGTGGGCACCACCGCCCCCTGGTGGGTGCTGCAGCGATCCAGGGAGGCGTTGATGGCCACGGGTGCATTTATCTTTCCTATTAATTGCTATTAAAATTTAAAAAAATTAATTTCCAGGGGGCTAAGTAATATTTTTTCTGGAAAGGGGGTGGGAGGCCAAAAAAGTTTGGAAACCACTGCCTAGAGTCACGTGTTGTTGTGGTTTAGTCATTTTCAGTCATGGCCGATTCCTTGGGACCCTTTTTGGGGTTTTCTTGGCAGAAATTCTGGAGTAATTTGTCATTTCCTTCTCTAGCTCATTTTACAGAGGAGAAAACTGAGGTGAACAGAGATAGTGACTTGCCCAGGGTCACACAGCTGGTGAGTGTTTGAGGGCAAATTTGAATTCAGGTCTTCCTGACTTCACAGGTGTGCTACCTAGCTGCCTTCTAAAGTGCTGTAGGGGGATTTATTGGGTCTTGAGTTACTTGTGGGTGATGGCAGAGGGATAATATTTGCAGGGGTTTGTGGACCTTTGGCTCCCCGATGACCATGGGGAAGATCCTTGGGTCTTTCTCCAGAAGAAAGCTGTTTTCCCTGGACTCACATATAGGAATAGAAGGAACCTTATAAGCCATGTCAGGCCACCCCCTCCGTTTAGCCAAGACTGTCACCAGACAGTGTTAGACAGATAAGAGCTGCCCTGTTTTTCCAGTGCTTTGGATCCTCCAAATCCCTCTGCCACCCATGAGAGCTTCACCCTATTTCCCAATCCCAGTTTGGGGGGGATCGGGGGGCCGAGGGCCTGGAAGTGAAGGTCATTTCAAGAAAGGAAAACAAACTGACAGCATCATCTTGTTTGCAAAGGATTCACATGGGAAGGACAGATGAAGGCTGGCCAATTAGTAACTGTTACAGAACATTAAATCCCATCAAAGAATAAAAGGCAATTCCATTCCAAAGGCGAAGGAGAGAATGGCTGCGGGGATGTTGGAGCCAGATTGTTGCCATGTGCCTCAGCAGAAGAAGACAAAAGAGCACCGGGCTGGGCACGGTGGCCTGGGTGGGCCGGTTTGCTCTCTGAAAAGCGAGTTTTTTTGTTTCTTTCCAACAAATTGATGGTGAATTCTGTTCATTTTTTAAATCCTTTTCTTCAGTCTTAGAATCAATACTGTGTATTGGCTCCAAGGCAGAAGAGTGGTAAGGTAAGCAATGGGGGTCAAGTGACTTGCCCAGGGTCACACAGTTTAGGGGAGTGTCTGAGGCCACATTTGAACCCAGGACCTCCCATCTCTGGGCCTGGCTCTTTATCCCCCCAGCCACCCAGCTGCCCTCAATTCTGTTCATTATTAATTCACCAAACCAAATTTTCATGAATGAAGTGCTGCTGGGATCCAAAGGTGAGAAAAGCCAATCCTTGCCTTCCAGGAGATCAGCCACTCCTGTGGTGGGGATGGGGAACACATATGTGCACACACGCATCCACCCCACATTTACCCATGCACTCTCACCTATGCACCTGTACCCTGATACTGCATGTACACAGGCTCACACAGATATGTTCACACATGTACAAATGTGGATCCCCATGGCACTCTCCCACACACCACACACTGCAACACATATGTATACACCACACAACATACATGACACAAACACACACTGCACACACATATAGAACATAGACATACCCAAAGCATCACACACTGGACAAACACACTTACCACTTGGACACATGCATATTTCATACATAAACACATGACACATCGAGTATACATATATAGCACATACCAAACACACACATTCCAGGAAAATAAACAGCATAATTCATATACACATAGAGACCACATACATCCACAAGGCACCACACACACTGCACATATATACACACACACCACAAGAACACAAGTCACTTGTGCCCATACACATTTCACATATCCACACCACACAAATACACCCCCATCATACATGCACACCATATGTAACATATACAAACTACACAAACATATATGCCATAATAATACACAATATGCTACAAAGAAAAGTTACACACTCCACAATACACACTTATACCACTTGGACATGTATATATTCCTCTTATAAACACTATGCACAACACATACTGCATGTATCATACATACACATACTACACAAACATATACTCCATAATACATATGCACAAATGTCACACACCACACATACATTCACACATGACACAGTACACAGCACATATACGCAGATGTCACTTGTATACCCCCATATTCCACACATAGACATCACACACAACATACACCATATATATCATAAATCCACACCAAACATGCACACACTCTAGAAATATACACTCCATAATACATACACAGCATGCACATACTCAAAGCACCACACACAACTCTCACATGTACGACACACGCACACACACACAAGAATTCTTATTCCCTGTGTCTATTTTAAGTTAATCAATCAGGAACTTAAAGTATCCCTACTTAACACTTAGTAAGTCACTAACAAAGAAAGTTCCCACCCTACAAGGCCACAAGCACTGCCCTTCCCCAACCCAGCAGTGCCAGGCAAATTGCAAATTGGGAGACTATGATTGATTCCTGAGAAGTGGAAGAGAAACAGGAAGTGACATGGAGAAACTGCTTATAAAAAGCCAGCCCAAGGACTCCTGGGGAGGCATTTTTAGGAGGAATTTGGCTGAAGAGGAGGCTTTTTTCTGCTATTCATTCTGTAAGGCCATTTACGAAGGTAATTCGGCATTGGCGACTCGGGCTGAAGGAACAGGCTTATGCTTGTGAGACCCTTGCTGAAGAGGCTACCAGACTTCCATGTGGAGATTGGAACTTTGTCAGGGAGTGAGCTGAATTTCTTAGGCTAGGAGCTCTAGGGTGGTAGGCTAGGAAATATTTTCTATTTCCCTCTTTTATTATATTTATACTAAATTAAATTATTAAGAGCTACTAACAGCAGCTTAACTTTAACTTTTATAAATGGCGACCACAACAATTCTTTTTTAAAACCATTATTACTTTTGTTAAACCAAATTTTTAAGTATAATATTTGGCAACCAATATCCATTATTACACACACACACCCCAATACCCATCACAATCCATCCATACCATTTCTATACCCACATATTTCATCTCAAAACACCACATATCACATGAATCATACATTCACACTGTGTACCAACTGTACACACATGAGGCAGATATCTACTCCATAATACATACACAAAGCACCACATACAATGTCACACATTGCATGTACATGCACGGACACCATAATACAACCCCCTCACTAGACTCCCATATTACTTTTACCCACACATGAACACTGCAGACAACAAACCCCACACTTTTCATACAGATACAACATAACAAATGTATATACACTACACACATGTAAAGCACTGCACAGAAAACACATACCACACATACATACCATTATGCACACCACACATACACACATGTCACTTACACACATTCCACCCTAAACGCCACACTCATACGCCACACATATGATACATACAGAACTCACACTAAACATATAGATACTACACAAACATACATTCCACAATCCATACTTGAAGTACCATCTACAACTGTCGCATACAATATACCCATACCCTCATACTATAATACATGGCAAACATTCCACTTGTACAAATACATATTCCATACCTAAATATCACACACACCAGTCATATCTTATACATATATCACATACCAAGAACATATACTCCCTAATACACACACAAAGCACCACATACAAGCATCACATAGACTATACATACACACATGCCACAGTAGATTCTAGAAATACTCACATGTCACTTGTAGACATACTTATTCCACATATAATCACTACATGATACCACATGTATGAACCACACATACATGCATGCACACCCACATGTATGTATACCAAATGTACACAGACATGCACCACATATAAACACCACACACACATTTAGCACATACCAAACATCCACATTATAGGACCATATGCTCCATAATACATATTCAATACATATTTATATAGATATCACTTACCAGTTTTAGCATACATATTCCACACATAAATACCACATAAAACACACATGCCACACACATACATATAACCACACAAATACTACACACTGACATGTGCACTTACATTCATGTACTCACATGTGCACACATATCTTCCCACATATATACACACATATAATGGCAAGTATAACATGGTGGAGAGAAAGGAATGATTCAGGCAAAAAGTTTTAGAAGACTCTGAGAATGTTGGGCTGAGCTTGCATTTTTTCTAAGAGGCAGTAGGGAATTATGGAAGGTTTTTTTAAAGTGACATAGAGGAGTGACAGGGTTATAGGAAGATTATTTGGGAAGCTGGAGGAAGGATAAACTGGAGAGAAGACATTGCCTAAATTAAAATGAACCTAACACAAATGAAATTGTTTTTCTATCCTGATGGAGAGTCTAGCAATGTAACTTCATAGTTGTGGGTTATCTACCACCAAGTATAGAAATTCCCTCCACTGAGGTAGATTAGTGACCATTTTTGTACTCATGTCTTCAAGATCAATCCAATATTCATTATTTCATGCTGCCTTTCGTAAATTAAAAGGAAAATAGGAGTTTTCAAATTCTATATTTTTTACCTGTTCTATATCTTATATTTGTAGCCTTTTAAAAACCATTTTCAAATCAGCCTGTACTTAAAAAATACATTTTATTGATTTTTTAAAACGTCACCAGAATTTTCTCCACTATTCCCCCTCCTTCTCCTTTTCCAGAGAGCCATTCCAGGTAACTGTATATATTTTAAGAAAAAGAAAAAAAAAGAGTAAAAAGAGAAAAAAATCAGTAAAACTGATCAATATTTTTTAAAAAGTCTGGAAATATACAGTTTCCCCATGGATCTCTTACTTCTGTAAAAGAGGTGGAGTGGGGGCGTGTGTCTCTTATAGCTCTTCTTTGGGAACATGTTCATTCTTTGTAATTTTGCAGCATTTAAGTTTGATTGTTTCGGGGCTGTTCTTTCCATTTACGTTGTGGTAATAATGTATATGTTTATTTTAGACTATACTTCACTCTGCACCAGATTATGTAACTTTTCCCATGCTTCTTTGTAACAATCATCGCTGTAGCACACTACTATTCCATTAATTTTATATACCACAATTTGTTTTGTCATTTTTCAATTGATGAGCATCTAGTTTGTTTCTAGTTCTTTGCTACTACAAAAAGTGCTGCTCTAAATATCTTGGAGTGTTGTGGGACTTTCTTTTCACTGGCTTCTTTGGGGGCTAAAAGCCTACTAGAACATCTGGGTAAAAGAGCACGGCCATTTCAGTTCCTTTTTTACACAATTTAAATTTGTCTTCTGAAATGATTATACTGATTCACAGCTCTACCACTAATGTACCAGTGTCCCTATTTCCTCACAACCTCTCTAACATTTTACTATGCCTGTTTTTTGTCATCTTTGTCAGCTTGTAGGGTATGGTATGAAACATTAGGGTTGTTTTGATTTGCATTTCTCTTATTGTTAGTAATTTAGAACATTCTTTCATATGATTGGTAATAATTTTCAATTCTTGTTTTTGAGAATTCATATTCTTTGACCACCTATCTTTTGGGGGTTTTGGTTTTATGCAGAATGTTCTAAAAGACTTAGTGCATTTTTAATAGCTTTTTAATCTTAAACCTGAACTGAGACTTTTGGGACACCCTGTATTTTTCTGGTACTTTCCCATATAGTTTGGATTCCAAACACTTATATAAGAAAGTTGATACAAAGATTTTTTTCACATTTAACTGCTTCCCTTCTTATTCTAGATGCATTAATTTTGTTTTAGCAGAAGCTTTTCAGTTTCATGTAATAAAGGTTAACTAATTTATTTTTTATAATTAAATCTCTATTATTGGGGTAGGGATACATCTATCTATAGCTTTGAAAGGTATATGATTTGCTTCTCTTCTATTTTTGATGTTATCTTTAATATTCAGGTCATGTGTCCATTTTGGAATTATTGTGGAATATGATGTATGATATTTGATGTTGGTCTAAGCCTTAACTTCTGCAGACTGCTTTCTAGCTTTTCCAGCAGTTAAAAAAATAAAGGGGGCAGCTGGATAGCTCAGTGGATTGAGAACCAGACCTAGAGACAGGAGGTCCTAGGTTCAAATCTGGCCTCAGACACTTCCAAGCTGTGTGACCCTGGGCAAGTCACTTGACCCCCATTGCCTACCCTTACCACTCTTCTGCCTTGGAGCCAATACACAGTATTGACTCCAAGATGGAAGGTAAGGGTTTTTTAAAAAATAAATTAAAAAAAAAATAAAAAAAACCAACATATAATTTTCAAAGTTATCTTGCTTGTCTAGGTTTCTTTCTGGCCTTCCTTTTACTCTCTTCTCTGCATTTTAAAACATTGCTTCAGTGACCTTGTATTAAGCCTTACCTTCTCATTTAGATTATAAGCTCTCTGAGGGCAGAGATCCTGCCTTCTATATCTTTGCTTTCTCTTTTCCTTCTCACCCCCACAGGGACTCAATAATTACTTCTAGAATAGATGATGGTTTTAGTTTCTTTTACTCTATGCAGTTGTCTTTGACTCTTTTTCCTCTCTACTCCCTAGTCAGGTGTGAATGTCTATGGATTATATCTCTCATATCTGCTCCCTTCTCTCCATTCCAGTGTTCACAACTCAAGTTTAGGCCCTTATCACTTCACATCTGGACTAATAAAATGTTCTATTAACTGGTCATCCTTTCTTCAATCTATCTTCTATCCATCCCATCCTTCAGACCCTTGCCACCATTATCTTCCTATACCTGTGTTGGTGAACCTATGGCATACATGCCAGAGGGGACTGCTCCCTTCCCCCTATCCACACGTGCCTGAGGATATTTCTCTCATGACCAACCTCTCTGCCCAGCAGCCCGATGAGAGTGCTTCCTTCCTCCCCTGTCTGGGGTAAGGCAGGGGGGTCACATGTGGCGTGAGCATTACAGTTTGGGCACTCTATCTCTAAAAGGTTCACCATCACTGTCCTATATATACTACAGGTCTGACCATGTTACTTTCTGCTCAAGAAGTTTCTGTGTTTCCTTATTACCTCTAGGATAAAATGCAAACTCTTGAGTCTGGTTTTGAAGGGCCTATTTAATTTGGCTCCCAATACATTTCCAGAAAGTCTCATTTCATATTCTTCCCATTGTGTACTCCATTACCTTCCAAGAAAACTGGCCACTTATACCCAAGTCTGATATTCCATGTCCCAATTTCATGCATTGTATAAACTGTCTATCCTCTCTCTCTTTCTGGAATCTGTACCCACATCATTGCCTTCTTTTGGAATCTGTAAATTCCTTCAAGGCTCAGCTCAGGGACCCTCTTCCCTGGGGAGGCTTTCCTGATCTCTGCTGTTAATGTTCTTCACAAACCCTAAGAACCATCCATACTGGCTTTCTTTCTCTTTCCTGCGTAAGCCAGTGTATCTTCTAGTTTTGTGCTTTTCCCCTGGTTGCCCCCCAGACCTGGGATGCCCTTTTGCCTCACCTCTGCCTTTTAATTTCCTTGGCTTCCTTTAAGATTCTGTTCAAAGCTCCTAGTGCCTTCCATCTGATATTGCCTTCTGTCTACTCTGTACCTCTCTTGTATGGACATAGACCTTTGTATGTCGTATCCATCAGACTGTGAGGTCCTGGAGTCCAAGAACTGGTTCTACTTCCTTTGAAGGCTTCTGAATACTTGGTGATTGATTGGTTGATTCTTCAGTCCCGTAACTCTTACTCTGCTAGGTGCTATATGAAAAGAATTGATGAGATGGATTTTCTGCTGTCTAGGAGCTTACAACTTGAGGCGACATTAATGTGTCACTCTTTATATAAGTAATGAGGAGTGATTACATTGTTCAAATTTCTTAAGACATCACTTCTTATAAAATAACACATGTTTATAAATGTTACAGTTTTAAGAAACTGTGTATACTTTTCCAGTTCAACTCCTAAAATGCTTTGGCTCTTTTAAAAATAGCATAATCTTCTAATTTTTAATGATGGGTGAAATGAGATTTTGAAATCCAAAAATGAACAAGGAAAGAATAAGGAGGAAGTAGGAAAACTGAAGGTCACAGTGTCTGGCGAATTAAAAAAAAACTGCCTACCTTGTTATGTGCTCTGTGTTGAGTGATCTCTGATAGTGAAAGGGAATGGAATGAAAGAGGGAGGCCAGGGAACCTTATCAAGGAGCTGGGAAGCAGCCCCAGATTAACGCATGGCAAATACTGTCCTGTCAGGAGCCATATTTAGCTTCGTTCAGTTTGCGGTCGTTGTCCCCAGAAGTTGTAGCTGCTGATTCCATTGGCACCAGGTCTTTTGGTATGAGATCTTTCTCTTAACTCAGTGCAAATTGTGATGACCAAGTTACCCTAACAGTGAAAGAATGGAACTTGAGTGCCAATGAGTGCTGTGCAGCCTCCAGTTCAGTGTGTGTAAACTTGGGAAGTGCCCCGGGGAGGTTCCTGGCAGCTCTAGATCTCTAGGATCTTATGGTGTTTGGACCATACTGCTGCAGGTACCTGCAAGGATGACCAGCCTCCTGAAGCGACCTTTATTGAACCATTATTTAGGGGGCCCACGTTTGGATACTTTGATGGATCCATGGGCGTATCGAGTTGGGTAATAATGACTGACATTCATAGAAGTAAGACCTGAAAGTTTGCAAAACATTTTCTTTGTCTGATGTCACTGGAGTATCTCAACAACACAGGGAGATGTACTCTACTCCAGATAGCATCCTTTTTGTTCTATAGACGAGGAAGCCAAGACCCAGAGAGGGGAAGTGACTGTCAAGAGTCACACGGTTAATAAGTGAAAGAAGCAGGATTTCAACCCAGGGACTCCGCCTCCAAGTTCAACCTGTTAGATTCACTATAACCCGTGGCCTTCAGCAGTGCGGCTCGTAGCCTCCTCAGCCCTCATCTTGTTCAATTCTTGAATCCTTGTCCATTGCCTTTCTTATGTCTTCTGAAGAAAGTCCACTTAGAAAGCTTTCCTATAGATCTCCAAACATTGCATGGATACTATATCTCATTTTTCCTTATTACATTTTGGAGCACATGGACTGCTTATTCAGTGTCTTCTTTCTTAAACCTTTACTTTGTGTCTTACAATCAATACTAAGTAATTGTTCTAAGGCAGAAGAATGGGAAAGTCTAGACAATTAAGAGTTAAGTTACTTGCCTAGGGTCATACATCTGAAGCTAGATTTGAACCCAGGACCTCAGGTTTTCTAAGCGTGGCTCTCTAACAACTGAGCCACCTAACTGCCCTTCATTCATTGTCTTTTGACCTTGCTTTGTGATTGGCCAATCTTTAAAAAAAACCTGAAGCTTTATTGATGCTTTCTTCTTCTTTTTTTATATTACTGTAACTTTCCAGAGATTCCTGCCTTTCCTCCACCCCAGACCCTCAAAGCATCTTCCCTTGTAACAAATAAGTAGAGTTTAGAGAAAAAAAGGAAATCTCTGAAAACATATGGCTCTTTCCATTTCCACAGCCCACTACCTCTCTATCTTTTATTTCCTGGTAATTTCTAAGCCTCAGTTTCTCTTATCTGTAGGAAATGATGATAATACTTGGACTCCTTTTTTTTTAAGAAACCATACCCTTCCTCTTGGTGTCATTACTATGTATTGGTTCCAAGGCAGAAGAGTGGTAAGCGTAGGCAATGGGGGTCAAGTGACTTGTCCAGAGTAACACAGCTAAGACGTAGCTGAGGCCAGATTTGAACCCAGGACCTCCTGTCTCTAGGCCTGACTCTCAATCCACTTAGCCACCCAGCTGCCCCTTGAACTCCCTTCTTGACAAAGTTGTTGTGATGAAAGCTTTCTATAAACAGCAAAGCACTAATAGGGAAATGGAAATGATTTTTATTTCTATAAGTAGAAAACAGAGTAGGCCTCCCCGCCTCCCATATTAACCTAAGGAAATAATCAGCATGTACTTGTTTGATTATTGTATTTTGAGATCTGTATTGTCAGTGTGACCTCAGGCCACTTTAGAATGTAAGCTGCTCAAGAACAGGAGCTATGTTGTGGTTATTTTCTATAAATGTAGCATGATATTAAAGAGCAACAATTTCCAATTGAGGCCAAGAAGGATTGTGGCAAAGAAGGCACAGAGCAGTTAGCAGGCTACAAATCTATCCTGGGCAGTCATTTCATTGTCCCCATCTTCAAAGCTGGCCCTTGGGTTGAATTCTTGAGTTAGATCAAGGGTTCTTAAACTTGGGTCCATGGGCCCCAAGACATTTTAGGGGATTGGTGAGCTTGGTGAGAAAAAAAAGTTTCTCTTTATTTTCACCAGCCTCTAACTGAAATTTGGCATTGCCCTCAGTGATTTCAAATATTCTCTGAGAAGAGGTCCATAAGGTTCACCAGACTACCGTAGCTCACAACTAAAAGGTGGAGCCTGGAATTAGACACTGTAGGATTTAAAAAACGTGAGCATCCCAGGATGGTGGAAAGAAAGAGGACTGAATGTGGAGTCGTAGGACTTTGGTTTAAATCTATGCCATGGCCTGTTACCTGAATGTTCTTGAACGAGTCACCTAAACTCTGTGGGGTCTTCGTGTCCCCATCTCTCCAATGAACTAGATGACCTTCAAGCTCCCATCCATTTCTAAATCTTTGTGAGCCAATCACTGTTTTTATGGATTATTATTGAACATTCATATTGAAAGGAAATATATTGAACCAAGGTAGTTTATCTTTTGGAAGCTCCCATAAAGCTTATAATTATTAATTTTTAAACCCTTACCTTCCTTCTTAGAAACAATACTATGTATTGGTTCTAAGGCAGAAGAGTGGTCAGGGCTAGGCAATGGAGGTCAAGTGACTTGCCCAGGGTCAAACAGCTGGGAAGTATCTGAGGCCAAATTTGAACCCAGGACCTCTCATCTCTAGGCCTGGCTCTCAATCCACTGAGATACCGAGCTGCCCCCACTTGAATTATTTTTAGAAGGTTTCAATGTTAGCTGATAATTGGTATGACTTAATCCTGGATATGGGCATAAGGGGACCAGCTTGGTGGACTGACTAAAAAAACACACAAAAAAACAGGGAGCATTCTTATTCCACAAGAGCTTAGTTGTGAAAGCAGCAGTAATGGCAGCAGGTAAAGGGAGAGTGATTTTTTTTAAACCCTTGTACTTCGGTGTATTGTCTCATAGGTGGAAGATTGGTAAGGGTGGGCAATGGGGGTCAAGTGACTTGCCCAGGGTCGAGAGTGATCTTTGTTGGCGTGGGCCCTATCATGGTGAAATCACAAATCTTTGACGTGCCAAAAGTACAGAGTTGTCAATATGAGACAAAGATGAAAATGACCAACTCTGGAAGAGTTGGGGTAAATGGGCATATCGATGCACTGTTGGTGGTGTTGTGTGTGAATTGGCTCTGCTGTTCTGGAAAACAATTTGGTACATTGCCCCCAGTGTTATCGGGCCTGCCCGTTGGCCCAATGATATCGCTACTAGGCCAGTGCCCCCACAAGGGATTGAGAAAGACGAAAAGGAACCATAGCTACCAAAATATTTATGGAAGCTCTTTTTTTGTAATAGCAAAGAACTGGAAACTAAGGAGCTGCCCTTCAAATGGGAAATGCTTAAACAGATAATGATAGATTAATGTAATGGAATACTCTTGTGCCATAAGAAAGTGAAGAGATGGTTTTAGTGAAACCGGAGGAGACTTTATGAACCAGGGCAGTGTGAAGTGAGTAGAATTAGAAGAACAATTTATATCAGGATATCAATATGGTAAAAACAAGCAATTCTGAAAGACTTGAGAACTCTGATTGGTGCAATGGTCCACCACAATTTCAGAGGTCCAATGGTGAAGTGCGCTAACTACCTTCTGCGTTGAGGCTTAATATAAAAAAAAACCAAGCTAGGCGACTGATCCCATCATCTCCTGGCAAACAGAGAGAAAAGAAATGGAAGCAGTGTTAGATTTTATATTCTTGGGCTCAAAGATCACTGCAGATGGTGACTGCAGCTATGAAATGAAAAGACACTTGCTCCATGGAAGGAAAGCTATGGCAAATCTGGACAGCTTACTGAAAAGCAGAGGCATCACTTTGTTGACAAAGGACTGCATAGTCAAAATCATTTTTCCAGGCGCAATTGGAATGGCTTTGAGTGTGTGACTATGAGGAAAGCTGAGCACCACAGAACCGATGCTTTCAAATTGTGCTGCTGGAGATTTTTGAGGGTCCCCTGCATAGCAAGGAAACCAAAGCAGTCAATATATAAAGAAACAAATTGAGACTATTCTCTGATTGACTGTCAAATACTGAAGTAGAAGCTTAAATACTTTGGCCACATAGTAAGAAGACAGAAATCAATGGAAAAGATGCTGATGTTGGGAAAAATTGAAGGCAAAAGGAGAAGGAGATGGCAGAGGATGAGATGGATTGATTGTATCATGGAAACAATGAACATGAACTTGGGCTGACTGAGAGATAGAGAAGGATAGAAGAGTCTGGCTTGCTATGGTCCATGGAATCACAGAGTGAGATACAACTGAATAACTCAATAGCAACAACAACAACAAACCCATTTTTATTATTTTTATTTCATTAATTTGTTATTTTTTCTTTTCTTCTTTTACTTTTTTTTAAAACCCTTGTACTTTGGTGTATTGTCTCATAGGTGGAAGATGGGTAAGGGTGGGCAATGGGGGTCAAGTGACTTGCCCAGGGTCACACAGCTGGGAAGTGGCTGAGGCTGGGTTTGAACCTAGGACCTCCCATCTCTAGGCGTGACTCTCAATCCACTGAGCTACTCAGCTGCCCTCTCTTCCTTTTAATGGGGATGATATCAGGAGTACGTATCCTCCATGGCTGTGGTGAAGTCAGAATCACAAAAGCAATTAGAATAATGGTCTCTCAATCCACTGAGCTACCCAGTTGCCCCCAGTGCCAGATTGTTTTGATGATGACTGCTCTATGGTACAGTTTAAGATCTGGTACCACAAGGCTACCATCTTTAACATTTTTTTCATTAGTTCCCTTAATATTCTTGACCCTTTGTAATTCCAGATTTAAAAAAAACCCCACCTTTTAAAATAGAGATGATGAATTCAAGATGCAGAATGAGATATATACCTTTTGGACACGGCTAAGATGGGAATTTATTTTGCTTCATTATGCATATTTGTTATAAGGGTTTCACATTTCTTTGTGGGGGGGATTCAGGAAGATAGAAGGGAAAAAATAAATGCTTGAGAGTTGGAAAAAATTAATTTCAAGCAATGTGAAAGAAAAGAACATGATTCATTCTGTTCTTTGTATTTGTATATAACATGCCTAACAGAGTACCCAGCATATGATGAGTATTTAATAAATGCTTATTGATTGAAAAAAATAAATATAAAATGGAATTTCTAAGGAGTCAGATCATTTTTGCTGTTGCTGAGAAAAGCACCCATATAATGGCAACTCACATTTCTCATTCACAACTTGTCCAAGTTACACAGAGGCAAAAAGTCAGTGACAGATTGGGAACAGATGGTAACTGATCACACTTTGGAAGCTTGGTCGTTTTCTTGTTGACCAAGTTCACCTACTTCAAGTTACTAAGCCTAAAGGGAAAATAGTGATTAAAAAAAATTGGCCTGTACCATTGAACACAATCAAGAAACACTCCTCATTGCTGGAAGAATTCCCAATCTATTTAGAGGACAAAGCAGCAACACTTTATAACAAGGACAGAAGAGGCAGCTCTTTTTATGTCTCAGGAGATGAGAGAATAAGTGAAATTTGTCAAAGAAAACAATACAGGTTGGTGACCATGCTGGATTTGCGTGCTAAGGAGGACTTGGGATTTATACCTTCAAAAGAACTAAAATAGTCACTAGATAAGGTCACAGTGTAAATTGTGTTGTTGCTTTCTTCTGTATCGAGGATAGATTGTATTATTCTAGTCTTCTTTGTTCCTATGAGGATCAAATTCATTTGTGTCACAGAAGCAAAAATATTTGTCTCATACTGAGGTAAAACCTTGGGAAAATTCGAATCCACAGCCCTCTCCCAATTCAAGAAAGAGCAAAAGCTGGATACCATTGTCTTGGTCTTTGTCCTCTATGTTCTCTGGGATGGCTTCCGTGCACTTAGAGCTCTCTGTTCAGTTCTGGGAGCCACGGTTTAAGGACACTGAGAAGTCAAAGAGTATCCAGAGGACAGCAGCTGGGAAATACTTGAGTCCATGCCTTCAGAAATCAGTTGAATGACCTGGAGAAGACATGTGAGGGACAGGATATGGATGTTCGAGTATCTGACTTGTTTTGCTTAGCCCTAGAAGGTAGAACCAGGAGCAATGAATGGAAATTGGAGAGGCATAGATGTGAGTTTGATATGAGGAAGAAATTCCTGATAATTAGAGTTCTTCCCAAATGGACTGAACAGCTTTAAGAGGTGGTGAGTTTCTCCCTCCCTGGAAGTCTTTAAGTATAAGTCTGGATGCTCACTTGTTGGTAGAGGACATTATTGCTTGGGAATGAATTGGGCTGGATGCCCTCTTAGGTTCTTCCCTTCTCTGATTCTTTGATTCAATCCAGAGAAAAGATGATTTTGGATTAGGTAAAACCTGAAAAGGAGTCGGCCTGGTTCAATGGCTAGAGTTCTGCCATTGCAAGGGGGGAGGATGTGAAACCAAACAGGAATTCTCCTACTTACTAACCGTTTGAATCTGGGCAAGTCAATCTTTCTCTGCCACAGGCAACAAATAAGTAAGTTCTTAGGATTTATCTCCTAAGGCAGAGACAGGTTCCAGTGTGCCTTAGTGGCCTGGGGAGGAGTGAGTGTAAGAGGGACGAGTTCACTATGCCGCCTGAAACTCAAAACCTTCCCAGATTTTGGCACAGTGGACACCTGCAAAGCACCAGCCAGTGCTGGCACAAATCCAAGGCCATGTACGTCTCATACTCCTTCTGCAGATGCACCAATAAGAACTTCAGTTCAATTCAACAAGCCTTTATTAAGTGCAGTGATTACGTGCCAAGCACTGTACTGGCACCAGGTGTACACAGACAAGAGCAAAATGACTCCTGCCCTTAATTAAAGAGTTTAGGTTCTATTAGGGGAAAACACATTCCCAGAGAAGTACCGACAGAGTATATGCTGAGGAAATAGAAGGTAATTTTGATGGCTGCAATAACAAAGGGAGGCGCCTGAAAAGGTAATACCGAGCTGAGCCTTGAAGGAGGCTGTGAGCTGGACATGAGGCAAGGGAGCTTCCAGGAATGGAGGAACAGTCTGTTCAAAGCCACACGGGAGGGGCATGGAATGCCCTTCATGGGCAATAGCAAATAGAGCAGCCTCGTCTGTGGTGGAGGCATCAATGGGACATGACTCCGGAAAGACTTTTTGGAGTCATATTGAGCAGGACTTGAAAGGCCAGACAGAGGACTTCATCTTTGTTCTTCAAGGCATTGCATTCAAGGGTAAATGGAGGTAGTCAGTCCTCCAACTAATGAATTCGGCCTAGGGGAGCCTGGGCAAATCACTGAGGCAACTCTCTTAAGTATGTAAGTTACAGAGAAGGTGCTGACCTGCTTTGGGAGAGGGAGTTTCCTCCTTCAGAAGGTCCCTCTACCAGTATGATCATTGTTCTAGCTCCTATCTCATAGGAATCAATGGTTCTCTTCCTCACGCCATATCTAATGGAGCTCAGTATTCTTTTGGAATCGGCCTGAATTCTCTGGCTTCATTCTACACTGTTCTGAATGAGGCTATTGCTGGAGAGCAGTCTAGCCTGTCCCCAAGTCATTATACTGGTATACTTCTCTTGTGGGTCTGCATTTAGTCAAGACCAAAAGCCGTTCCCAGATACTAATGGCCAACTGCTAAACTACTTCTATCCTCTGTTTGCTTCGCCATCTTCACTTTGTTCTTGGGTGCACAGCCGAGGAAGGATTTGTTTGCCAAAGGTGACCTGGCCAACATTTTGAGTGATATTTGGGAACTAAATAAGTGCTTCTCTCCTCCCACTTCCCATCTCCCCAGGATGTTCTTCTGTCTTGCTGTTTTCTCTCTCCAACTGTGCCTACTCCAGAGGGTCTGCATTTTTAGTAGTGACTCTCAAAGGTGCAAAAGTGCCTCAGTGTGAAGTGGCTTCCTAGGCATTGTCTCTGGCTGGCTACTATCTCTCCTTCCTTCTCTCCTACTCCAAGAAGGGAAGAAATCCATATCGATTTGGTACGCTTCCTCAGAAAGGTTGCCTACTCCTGCCACAGGCCTTTGGAAAAATGCCCGATTGCCCAGTGGAGTTGTCCAACCCTACACAGCTGTGTGTATGAAAGACAGCTGGAAAAATTTGCTGGCCAAGAATTGCATTTGCAGCTTGAGAGGCATTTTCAAATGATCGGTGAGACTTGAGAAGGGGCTTCTAACAAGGAGGGCCAGAGGAGGACAGACTGGTTTCCCTGGGACTACAAATGGCTGACCAACAGGCCAAGACCTTGATGGGGTAAGCCAAGGGCCCCGCTATTTGGACAGAGATGGAGGCCATGAGCGTACGGCCATCAATTCTGGCATGCGGCAGCTTTGCGCTGAGTGGTGACAGATTCGAATATGAATATGAATGAATGAAAAACAGAGCAAAGTGGGTAAGCCACTAAAAAGCTTCCCGCACTTCCGAAATTGGTTTCATTAATAAAACAGCAGTGCTTTGGAGAACACAGGAAATAGATTTCTCATCTTTAGCACCTGCTTCTCACTGATTTACTGCCAGCCAATGATTAGGCTCTGTCAGACCCAGCCTGCTTTAAGGAGGACAGATTAGGCCAAGTTAAGGATGCTAAAGCAGGCAGGTAGTTCTCAGCACACAAAAGGATGTCAAAAAGTGCCACTGATTCGGGAGACAAAGCATTCGGTCACCTCGAAAATGGAATGGAAAACCGGAATGCTGGTGGGACTGCTTGGTGATGGTGGTGGCTATTCTTAAGTTGGCTTGACACCTTTTGTTTTGTGTTACAGTTCTCCCTCTCAGCCCTCCCCTACCATGAATTGAACCCCTCCTTATAACAGAAAAGTCATATAAGGAATATGACTCGTGCCTGATGGCATAAGCCATGTTTTGCCCCTGTGTCCCCTACCTCCCTATAAAGGGTAAGGGGGTACGCTCCATCAACTCTTCTCCCAGATTAACATTGGCCACTGTGGTCCAGTAGAGTTCAGCTCCCTGTCAGGGTTGTTTGCCTTTACAGTGCCTTAGTCACTGAGTAAACTCTATTTCCAGTTCTTTGGTTCCATAAAAAGGCCACAATGAATATTTTGGCATACATTAAGGGCTTACTTTTTGTTATTCTTCTCCCTAGAGTATATGCCCAGTGACAGGTTCGCTGGGTCAGAGGGGATGAATAGCTTAGCAACCACTAGTTTCTCATGTTCTGGAATGAACCAGGGCCTGGTGAGTCCTGGCAAGCCAGACTTGAGCTCAAGGTTGATTTGCGAACTCCTGTCCTCTTAATGCGAATGTCGTTTTTCTTCTCCAGCGTCATTGCCTGTGCCATGAGCATGAAGCGCTATGTGGAGGCCAACATCTCCCAAAAGTCTCACACCACCATCAAGTACTTTCTGAAGATGTGGAGCAGTGTGAGTGATACGCTCATCTTCATCTTCCTCGGGGTTTCAACCATCAGCGAGAACCATGAGTGGAACTGGCCATACATTTGTTTCACCATCATTTTCTGCCTGGTGTGGCGAGCATTAGGTATGGGACCAAGACTATTTTGGTATGAGCCAAATGAGCTGAACTTTGGGCTGAATTAGACATGACAGCTTTCAAACGCCCAGAGAGTATGTAGTCCTAAAATCCCAAATGGAGAGCTGGAGGGACTTCACAGGTTTTCTTGGTTTAGCTCTGTCATTTGACAAAGAAAAAAAAAAGCCAGAGGCTCACAGGGTTGTAGAAACTTGCCCAAAGACTCATGGGCCATAAGTAGCAGAGTGAGGATTCAACCTAGACCTTCCAGCTCTTTTACCACTGACTGTGATACTTTTTCCTTAGAGGTAGACTATCTTATTTGCATGACAATATAAACTTTCTATACTTGTAACTTAGCATCACCTCTCTGGGTCTTTGTTTCCCAGGTCCTAACAAAATTTGACATAGAATGAGGTGAGAAGACTAAAGGCCCCTCAACAGGGTTTTTGGGGGCAAGCCACTGGCGAATTGTGATTTATCTTGGTGGAGGGAATATTGACAGCAGTATAATAAAGGAGACTGAGCAGTGCAATGGAAAGCAGGCTGGATTTGGAGGACCTGAGTTCAAGTCACAACTTTTCTGGGCATCAATTTCCTCTCTAATTAGGCTAAATGGCTGCTAAGGTTCTCTAGCTCTTAGTCGGCGACTCTAATATATTAATATTGTTATTGTTACTAGGTGGGTTGGGCTACCTCTGCTGCCCTCCCTGACGTGAGTACACTCAACTAGTCCTAGTGGCTCTAGGTATAACTCTTGAAGGGCAGACTGTACCATCCTTGGCCTGTGTTGGCAGTAGGAAAGGAACGTGGGCCTTGCAACTAGAGTGATCTGTATGCTCCTGCCTTGTCCTTCCTACTTTCCAGTATCACTGTGGATATTTGGTGCTATTGCTCTCCAACAGTAATGGAGAACCTTTTAGCGACCCCGCCCCCTAGAGACCACATGCCACCCCTCCTTACCCCACACAGGGGAGGTAGAAAACACTCCCATTGGGCTGCTGGGCAGAGGGGCAGGTGACTTGAGGAATATCCTTTAGGTGTATGGAGAGGGGGAAGGTAGTGGCCTGAGTGCTCCTCTCCCCTCCAGCTCTACTGAGTGTGAGTTGCCCCCTTACTCCCTGGTGCTCCCATTGGGCTGCTGGGTGGAGGAGCAGGGGATATGAAAAAATGTCTGCACATATGGTAGAAAGGGGGAGGGGAGCAGCTCTGCCCGAGTCTCTCTTTGGGCAACAGTGTGGGGCCACTGAGAGGGCTTTGTGTGTCTTCTTTGGCACTTGTGCCATAGGTTTGCCATCACTGGCAAGGAAGTCAGAAGTGATCTGCCATAAATATACTGTATGACTAAGATCCAGTCACTTCACCTCTCTTTGCTTCCAATTACTCCTGTATAAACTGGTGTTGGGGTGGGGGAGTAGGGGTGTGGAATAAAGCTAGATGACTTCTAAGGTAGGGCTTTGCCAGTCCTATTATTTTAGGATCTTCTACCTATACCCTAGACTAGGAAAACACTGGGGCTCCAAATCACAGCCATAGTTTTAGACCATCGTCTCATTCCTGTCTCGGGATTTTCTCCTAAGATTACCTACATTCATAAACTTGAGAACAGGAAAGGCCTTGAGAAATCACCTCATTGAAACCCACTCCTTCCCATTTGATGGATGGAGAAACTGAGTCTGAGAGAGAAGAAGTGACTTTCCCCAGCTTCATAGCTCAGGAGTAGAAAGGCCATAATTTAAATGCTCTAGGTCAAAGCTCCTTGCTGTTCCACATCAATTGTTTCATAGTAGGCCGGGGCTGCAGGCAAGGCAAGTGCCCACGTGGGCTATGCCACGTTAGCCTGCAAACTTCATTGCTTCATTACAAGCTAAACAGGGCCTCCTCTTTATCTTACAATTTATAGCTTCTCTAGGTATTCTGTTTATAGTTCATCATCTTTGCTTGACATTTATATCGTGCCCTCCCCCTTCTTTCCCAACGAACAGTCATCACTGCACTGTTAGCCCTTGCAGGGAGCCGAGACACGTCCCCCCATGGAGATGGAGAAGCATATTAGGCAGATTGCCCAGGTGTGTGAGGAGGAGCAATAAGGCAGGCTGGGCTGCTTGATTAGCCATTAACATGTGTATAGGGTGCTTATTACCAGGAAAGGCAGCAGCCACATGTCATCCAGGTTCAGAGGAGCCCATCTCCTGCTCTTCCCAGGCACAGTGCAAAGCCTCACAGAAGCTATAAAATGTCTGGATT
Organism: Gracilinanus agilis; assembly: GCF_016433145.1. NCBI lineage: Eukaryota > Metazoa > Chordata > Mammalia > Didelphimorphia > Didelphidae > Gracilinanus > Gracilinanus agilis. The sequence continues at coordinate 38,817,962 of NC_058136.1, forward strand.
GTCGTCGTTGTTGTTTAATAAAATCACTTTTTAAGTGAAATGGGAAAACAAATCTCCTCAGACCGTTTACCTCAAGATCAGTGATGGGGAAAGGTAGCGTGATCTCATTTAAGGAGGTCTCTTTGCAGAGATTTAGAGCTGGAAGCAGGGGTGTGCTTGTGAGCTGATTGTTACATTTTCAGTGTGAGCACTTACACCTGAGAAATCTGCAAATATTACTAATCAGGATTTGATTTCTGGTTTTGTTGATTGTTTAGACTTAAGAAAGTGATATAGAAAATGATGACAGTGCAGATTAAACTTAAATGTGTATTATGCACAGAGAAGAGAGAAGATTTTGGAGAAGAAAGCAATCACCAGTCCCTGAGGCTGAATAGAGGTTAAGAAGGATGAGGACTGAGAAAAGGCAAGTAGCATTGGCAATTAAAAGACCACCGGATGGGGACAGCTGGGTGGCTCAGTGGATTGAGAGTCAGGCCCAGAGATGGGAGGTCCTGGGTTCAAATGTGGCCTCAGTCACTTCCTAGCTGTGTGACTCTGGGCAAGTCACTTAACCCCCATAGCCTAGCCCTTACAGCTCTTCTCTGCCTTGGAACCAATACCCAGTATTGTTTCTAAGAAGGAAGGTAAGGGTTTTATTAAAAAAAAAGACCACTGGTAACTTTGGAGGGGGTAATTTTAGTTGAATGAGGCTGTTGCACCATTGCTGAGGTCTGCATGAGATTGCAGGAGGATCAGAGGGAAATTAGAGAAGTGGGGGCACTAACTATCAAAGGTTTTCTCAAGGAGGAGGAATATTGCAGGGATAGGCGTATCAAGTGATGTTTTCTGAAGAATGGAAGAGACATGAACATGTTTGTAGGCATCAGGGAAGCCACCAGTGGATGGGGAAAATTGGAGGATGAGAGAGATAAGATAGAGGAGACAATCTATCAGAGAAGACGGGCGGAGATGGGATTAAGGATGCTGGGAGAGGAGATTGCCTTGCCAAAGATAAGTGCCCAGAGTGAAGGGCAGTGAAGGGAAGAGGTCGGTGATATGAGATGAGGAGAAGGGGAGGAGAAAGAACTATTGGCAAAAGGTTTCTAGCTGTTTTAGTGAAGTAGGGTGAAGTCCTCAGCTTGAGGAGTGGGAGAGGTGCCACAGGACATTTCAGGAAGGATGAAAAGGTTTGGAAAATTCACCATGGTGAGCGAAATTATGATTTGATTAGGGAGGTGTAAAAGTATTGACTCACTTCAGTGAGAGCCCATTTGAGATTGTGTAACATGGAACTGTAGTGGTTCCAGTCACCATATCTTTGGGATTTTTCTCCAGCTTCATTAAGCAGCACATGGATAGGAGGGAAGACAGCAGATGGTGGTAGTAATCCAAGGCTGGGCTTTGCAAAGTGTAATTGGCAATAGGAGAAGAGAGCAAAGGCTTGAGTGTGGAGGATAGTATTGAATTAAACTGATTCACCAAGAAGTTGATAGGGAAGGGAGAATGGGGTGATGGCTTGGGAAAGAATTGATGGTGAGGTTGAAGTTAGGGGTTGCAAGGAAGAGGAAAGGATGGGATGGTAAAAGATTATGATCAGATAAAAGCATTTTGGAGTTTATGAACATGGAAGAAATATAGGGAACAGAGCCAAATTTGTAAGAATAATAGTCATTCGCCAAGTGATAAATGGATGTGGGATATGAATAGGCCGTTTTCAGAGGAAGAAATTAAAGCTAAGTCATCATGTGAAAGAAATTATCCAAATCACTAATAATCAGAGAAATCCAAATGAAAACAAGTCTCATTGTCTTAAATCTATTGGATTAACTAAGATGACAGAAAAGGAAAAATGACAAATGCTAGAGAGGATGCCATACGCTAATACACTATTGGTGGAACTGTGATCTAATCCAACCGTTCTGGAAGGGAATTTGGCACTGTGCCCCAAAAGCTATTAAATTGTGTATATTCTTTGACCCAGCAATAGTACTACTAGGTCTAAACCCCAAAGAGATTAAAGAAAAAGAAAAAAAAACCCATATATATGCAGAAAAATATTTTATAGCATCTTTTTTGTGGTGGCAAAGAATTGGACATTGAGAGGATGCTCATCAGTTGGGGAGTGGTTGAACAAATTATTGTATATGAATGTGATGGAATACTAAGGTCCTTTTAAGAAATCATGAAAGAGATCGTTTCAGGAAAACCTGGGAAGATTTATATGAGTGGGTGCGAAGTGAAATAAGCAGAGTCAGGACAACAATTTATATAGCAACAGTAATATTGCGAAAATAATCAACTTCCAAAGGCTTAGTGACTCTGGTTAATTCTTTCCCTCGCCTTTTCCCCTCTCAGTCAAGTAGATTTCCTCTTCCTCTCCTCCCCTTCAACTAGTCCTGTTCATCAGTTTTAAATTTTAATTTTTTTGCACCTCCTTACAAAAAAAGATTTCTATCCACTCTCTTCACCATCCATCCTCTCTTTCTGCCTATGCTAGACTCTCATTCTCTGATTCATGACCTCAATAATTATCTGCTCTCTCTCTTTTCTCTGTATTCCTCATGTAATCAAAACTTCCAGGTAATTTATTCTAGATCCTCCCTTCTGGGCAGTTTCTGCCATAGATTTCTCTTGTCCACTGTGCCTCACTCCTAGGACAATGCCAATTATTGCATTTATCAGAGAGGATATTGCTCCATGGTAGTGCCTCTCTCCCATCATATCTTTGATTATACAGCCCTCTACTGATCTCTATCCTTCCTTGGCTACTTTTTGTTCCCCACACATTTGTCTCAAAAATTTCCTCCTTGGGTTCATATTTTCCTAATCTCCCAAGTGCCAGTTGCCCCCACAGGTTCTAATTCTTCCCTTCCAGATATAGGATGAGTAGACTTTTCAAGCACCAGACCTCCCAGGGCACAACCAGTGTAAGGTGCCTATCTCCCTTCATAGACTATAGCTCTCCTCTCACAAGAGCATTCATCAGTGGAATCCCCAGAAACCACCAAGGTGAGGTCTCCTTCTTTTCCCTCTTTTCAATTTTCCACTCCTAATTACCCACCCCTGTAAGCTCTGCTTTTGTTGAGACCTTCCCCCCATTTTTAGCCCTTTATTTGACCCTGCAACATTGCACACTCCTCTATATCCTTCTGCTTTCCTCCCTCCTTCATGTATCATCCCATGTTGTGATATAGTACCATGAAATCATTGATTCACCTGTAGGCAAGGTGAAAGCCTCTTTCTATTCTCCTTGTTGTTGAGCTCTGTTAATGTTGCTGTTCTTGTTTGCTGAATTTATACATCCTACCTGCATCCCACCTGTGTGTTGTTTGGGATGTTCAAGAAGCAAATAACCCCTTCTTTTCTGCTTTTCTTTCTAAAATGTTTTTTAATACCTCTGTTATTGAACATCCATCTTTTTACATGTATGGTGAAGCTTAGAGCTGCAGGATAGAGCATCCTGGGCTATATCCCGAGTTCCATTGCTCTTCAGAACATATTCCATTCCATCTTACATTTTCTAGTGGGTATGGAATAATCTTATATTATTCAAATTTCCTTTCCTTGATATTTGAAGGTCTTTTTCCTGATGGCTTATGGAACTTGTTTCTGAAATGAATTGTTAAATTTAGGGACCATGTGCCTTGGCATTTATAGCCTTGGGTTGTTTTGGTTTTTTTTTGGAAGTGATCTGTAAATTCTTCAATTGCCATTTCATTTTCTATGTTCAGATGTTCTAGGCAAGTTCTCTCTCTCTCACCTGTATCATGGTGTTAAAGTGTTTTTGTTTTGTTGCATTCTCCTGGGAGATCTAGCATCCTTAGGTTGTCTTTAAACATCTTGTCTTCAAGTTCAAAATGTTTTGCTTGCAGAGTGAGTATATTTTCTTTTAATATTTTTTATTTTCTTCTAGATTATCTTTCACTTCTGTGTATTTGAATTCTCAATCTATTGTTCTCTCATTTGTTTCTCTGGTAAGACCTGGCATTGAAGATTCTAGTTTTTGTATTCTGCTTATGATTTTTGCTGTGCAGGCCATAAGTTATGCTCTCATTATTCTCATTTCTCTTTTAGACTACCCAGGAGCAGTGTGTTGTAATTCTAGGTTCTCCTCATCTTCCATGGGGTCCCTCTGTCTCATCAAGAGCTGGATCATTTTTCTTTGTTTTGCAGTATTTATTCCTAGATGCCCAAGTTCATTTACTAGACCTAGAGGCCATATTTCATTCTGTTGTTACTTATTTTTCTGTTGATTCATCTGCTTATATTCAAAGTCTTTGAATTTTATTCTTCCTGAAGTCTCTGGTAATTTTAGTCTATTTTTTCTTCTATTTTCCCATTGTTCACTTTCTGACTCTCTCCTCTGATTGTGGTTTCCTTGGGGGCTGAATCTCAAAGCATCTCAGTTTCCTTTCATGCTTGGCAATTAATAGTTCACCAGACTAGATCTCTGCTCCAAGTGACTTTTACATGGTCAGAACAGATGGGTGCTATTTTGCTCTTTCCCTCAGGCTTTGTGGAATACTCCACACCACCTCCCCCACCTCCATATGGTGTCTGTCCTACTCCCATAGTTCCTTAGTTCTTCAGCTTGGCATTGGTAGTTTGGAGCTTTGCAGTGCTGATGGCTCAGGGCTGACCACCTTAGCACTGGAACTTCAGAGCTTTGTATTGTGGGTACCATAGAATTGTTTTCCTCCTGCGCCCCACCTCACTGGCTTTTGCTCCTGAAGAGCTATTGCCATGCTGGTTGTCTGCTGTATCCTGAAAAATATTCTATGGCCTGGAGCTGGGTCTCCATGGCATTCGAAAGAGGGAGGGAAGCCCAGGAAGTGAGGGTGGGTTTTATTTTAAACCTGTATTGGATATCCCTGGGGTATTCTAGTGCTAGTAGCATGGGAAGGAGGGATACTGAGTAAACTTAGGGTCAGTGAGTGTTGATTCATGTTTTTTTTATCTCTTTGAATTTTAGATGTTCTAGGCCAACTTTTTAAAGAGGGAGCCAAAGGAAAGGAAATGCTCATCTGTCAGTCTGTTTCTAAGTCAACTCTTTCAAAGTTTCATTGCATTGTATCCTACTCATTGTATTCCTCAGATTAGGAATAATGTCGTGGCTGGATAGAACAGGGGCCTTAGGTTGCCTATCACTGTCCCAGGCCATGGATACAAATGAAATTGCTTTGACATTGCTGCATAATTCCTATTTTGATTGCATTTCATCCATGACTTTTTGATCCTCCTTTTCCTTTTGATCTATTTTTCTTTTTAGGTAATTCTTTTCATCTTTTAATTTTTTTTTGCCTCATTTTTGAGCTAGTCAATTCTGGCTTTTATGAGACTATTTTCTTGTTTTAGTTAATGTGCCTCTGTTTCCAGATGACCTATTTTGCTTTTTAACTTCTCCCTTTCCCCAATTTTCTTCAACCTGTCTTGTTTGTTTTTGAATTCTTTTTTGAGCTCTCCTAGAACCTGAGTCCAATCATTGGATTTTTTGAGGTTTTGCTTGACGTTCCTTGGTCCTCCTCTGTTCCATTTGTTATTTGTTCTTTATCCAAATAGAAGCTTTCAATTATAATTTCCTTTTTTTCTTCTGTTTTTTACTCATATTTTTCTTCTTTCACCTTCATTGTGGGCTGTATGTACACTTACTCCTCTGTTTGTTTGCTAAATCTGTAAGTTTGAGCTTTTCTGCCCTGAAGGGGCTTCTTCTCTGCTCTGTTGATATACTGGATTAGACGGGTTGAGCTGACCTGCAGAGCTAATCTTCATCAGGCCAAATCTTTCCCAGCTGACTGCAGAAGCTGAAGGTGAAGGTGTGGAGGCTGAAGGTAACTAGTGGGCCCTCCCCTCTGCTCCTCTCTGCTACCTGCCTTCCTGACAGCTGTAGTCAGAGCCCTGAGCTTCATGTGGTGGTACCAAGGTATTCCATAGTGGTTGCAGCCTTTATTCTGGAATCCCATAGTCAGCCCAAGTCCTACCTCAGGTCTCAGTGCAGTAGGTGGGGAAGGGGTGTTGGGAATTTCCTCTATACCCCAGAATTCAACTTTCTCTGTGTATCTTTCGAGTTGTATTAAGTAGGAGAGTCCTGTAGCTCTGTCTTGCTGTTGGTTTTGGATTTCTGTCTTTTTTGAAGCTCTTTTTTATGGGTATGGAAGGATAGTTAGAGAGGATTCAACTTTGCTGCTTCTGAGTTTCCATCTTGACTCTGCCCTCCATAATTCCCATTTTGGAGAGGCCTGAGAGGTAATGGAGATCAGAGAAAATGACTTTTCTTCCATCTTGGTCACAGGACCTGGAATCTTGCAAGGACAGCCCTAAACAGAGTTTACTACTTCCTGAGTCTCTAGGCAAGACTGATCAGGAGTGGGATTTCAGGACCCCTTCCTCCCAAACCTTCACTTAAGAACTCTGGAACATGGGTCCTGGGTAAGAAGAGAGATACCTGTCTCTTTCAATACCTTCAGCATATAGCATCCCAGGTTTCTTAAAGGTGGCTGCTTACAAACTAGGAATTCAGACACAGTTTATCAGCTTTTCTGAGAATGGATGGAAATATTTTTCTTGGTTTCTGTGACTCATTTTGCAGTTAGCCAGAATACCCATTTCAAGCCCTAAGGAAATACCATCCATAATTCTGATTTCATTTTCAAAATTTGGAACAAAGCAAAACAAAAAAAGAGAGGAAAACCACTTCAAGCAAACTCCGATAGGAGAAGCAAGAGAAGTTGGTAGAAAGAATAGGACCTAGGCTGTGTGATCTGGGGCAACAACTTGACTCTCTGTATCTCTTTTCTTAGCTTTGAAATGGGAGGATGGCTAGGGTCCTTTCCAACTTGAAAAAAATGCCACGAGCTTATGACCAAAGCCTTTAAGAATTTAATTAGTCTTAGCTTTTGAATTATTTATCACCAATCCTTAGAATTCTCATTTAGCTTAATACTAATTTTCTAGACTCCCTTAAAAATATATTTTATTGATGCCTTTTGCTTTTGCATCACAGTCATAGTCACGACTCTCCCCCGAGAAGGACCAAGCAAAAGAATTATGGCACAGGGGCTTTGATCTTCCACTCGGTCCTTCTCAGTCATGCTGGCCCATACCTTTCCTGCCCTTCTTCCCTTTTATCTCACTTTTTCACTCTAGCTGCTAGTCTCCCTAATAGCCTAACTCTCACTCGCCATGGCTACAATGGCCCTTAGACCCAATCACTCATCATCATGCTTTCTATCTATGACCTGTCACACATGATGCCTAAACAGGGACACTCCCACACATTGCCACAACAATTCCACTTGGTGTTTTCTTGGCAAAGATACCGTAGTAGTTTGCCATTTCCTTCTCCAGCTCATTTTACAGATGAGGAAACTGAGGCAAACAGGGTGAAGTAATTTGCTCAGGGTCATACAGCTGGTGACTGAGGCTGTACTTGAAGCCAGATCTTCTTGACTTGAGGCCTGGTTCTTTATCCACTGTACCACCTAGTTGCCTGTTTTAATGTTTATACCTGCCTCCCATTTGTGATAATTGATTCTTTGCTGATTTCTCCCCTCTTCTTTCCTCTTTGGAAATGTAGGTGTCCTTGTGCTGACCTTCTTTGTGAATAAATGTCATGTGAACACAGTCACCAGAAAGGACCAGTTCATTATTGCCTATGGAGGTTTGAGGGGGGCCATCTGTTTCTCCCTTGTTTTTCTCCTCCCCGACTTTCCCCGGAAGAAACTCTTCATTGCAGCAACCACTGTGGTGATCCTCTTCACTGTTTTTGTACAGGTAAATATGGTTCCATAAGGAAATGAAAGAGTGGTGGTTACTTTCTGTCTGAGCATTGAACTGTATATGAAAATGATCCATTATGCTTGTGGTGGTGAACCTGTGGCACATGTGTCAGAGGGGGCACTCAGAGTCCTCTCTGTGGGCATGTGCACCATTGCCCCAGCACGGAGTTCCCCATAGAAACTAGACAGCCAGAGGGGTGTGGGGCTGGGCTGCTCCCCTTCTCTTCTCCACAGGTGCCTGAGGACATTTCTCATACATCACCTACCTCTAAAAGGTTCGCCATCACTGTAGTATACTATGCACTTACCATTATGAAAGTCTGATGTGGCATTGATTTCTCAGCAAATCTGTTAGAGATATTACTAAGACTTTTTGTACCTGGCACAAGGAGTATGTGTGGTTGGTATCTCACCTGAGGTATGGTATTTGGAAGCCCAGAAGCTTCTATGTGCTGAAGGACTGGTTAATTCTAGGAGCTGGAAGAGACTGGAGGGATGGTCAGGTACCTTGTGCTCTAGGACCAGAGGGCAGCTACAGGGAACTGGGCTCTATGGAGGAGTATGGCCATGGCTGGGGAGCAAGTTCCAACTTAGAGTAGTGTTGCTGACATCTTCTAAATGTGGGTTTCTTGGCACCAAGAACCAGTCACCCCATTCTAGGCATGCCTTTGCGGCGAAGAAGCAGAAGGCTACGGAAACCCTTGCTGAATTGCTTGATGTTACTAGCAGTCAAACCCTTGATTTTAGCCCCTTCAAACAAGAGGTCTTTGCAGTGTTGGGGAAGTGGGAGGAAGGCAATGTGAGTACTCACTAGAACATCCCATCCACTTGGTTATTTATTTTGAAGTTCTTTGGGGGCCTGAATTGTCTGCCTTTCTGAGCCATGCAGCTTCCCTAGGCCACTGGCAACTCCATCCACTTCAGATTCTACCATATCTGAGATGAGTGGCAAAAGTCTTATTCGTTTTCCAAGTGACCCTGTATTTACAACTTTCCCCCAAGCTTTCCCACATCGTGGCTACCCAGTACAGTGAAAAGAATGTTCGTTTTGGGCCAGCTAGATGGCACAGTGGAAAGATTGCTAGACTTGGTATCAGGAAGACCTGAGTTCAAATCTTGCCTCAGACACCTCCTAGCTATGTGGCCCTAGGCTAGTCTCTTAAGCTCTGTCAGCCTCGATTTCCTCATCTGTGAAATGGAGATAATAATGGCAGCCACCTTTCAGGGTTGCTGTGAGGGTCAAATGAGTTAATGTTTTTAAAGGACTTTACAGCCTTTTGTACGTAATGATCTATCTAAATGTTCCTTCTCATTTCCAGTCAGCAGACCTGGCTTCCAACCTGGCTCTGCCGCTCACCAGCTGCACTCACGCTTTCGGAAAAGGGAGCCGCAGTGTAGCAAGCATCCATTTTTATTTTTGGTTAATGGTTTGGTTTGGTTAGGTTCCAACATTTATTTTCTTGCTGTTTAAAAATCAATTTTAATTAAGCCTTCAGAAAATCACATTTTATTTAACTAACTTTTAGCCGGCTTTCACTCTAATAGAAGCTTTTAACAGATGAATGCGGGTTTGAAATACAACGTGATTTTCTCGAATTCATTTCCATTTCCTGTGAAATAGCCTCCATGTGCTCGAGTTTGCTCTACTTTCCAGTTTAATAGCATCCATATGTTATCCATAGAGAGGCTGCACTGGGACAGCCCTACACGGATGAAATCACAGCTTTAGTCCAAAAAATAAATGTCATCCCTTAGAGCCGCTCTTTTATTTTCAATCAGAGCTGGAAAACATTGCAATGCATTCGAATCCCTGTCCTTCACCTTCTGCTGATGGATCCTTTGTTTCCTCCCCTCTATTTGGCCTCTAGGTTGAGCTGGCAGCAGCTGAAGGCGGGCGTGGGGGAAGTGAACCTCCCATGTCATTCCACCACCATCTAGTGGCTAAAATATTCCTAGGATTTGTTGTTTTCCCCAAGATATAAATTCTGTGGCAGGGAAGCCCCAAGCCAGTGGGTTCCCATAGGAAGGGTGATGTGTCTTGGCTGAGCAGATGCTGAGCTTGGAATAAGGAGGGCCTGGGTTCAAATTGCCTGATGCCCTGGGTTCAAGCATGGAAACTCAGAAACCTGCCAGCCGTGCAAGTCTGGGCAGACTCTTCTCCTCCTTGAACCTCAGGCCATTCTTTAGGACTTAGCGTCCCAGATTCCTTGGGGATGGAGGGAGTTCACATGTCTGACAGTATTACCGATCAAACCTCAGGCCCCATGTTTTCTATAGGATGATGCAATTGCCCTCCTGTTTGCCCTCTTGTCATTCTGACAAATGTACTGGATTCTTTTTCCCATTATACAGTGGGGTTAGAGAATACAGTCAGACAGCTAGGTGGGACGGTAGATAGAATGCCGGGTCTGAACTCAGGAAGACTCATTTTCTTGAATTCAAATCTGGGCTCAGACACTTACTAGCTCTGTGATTCCCGGTGAGTCATTTCACCCTGTTTGCCTCAATTTCCTCATCTGTGAAATGAGCTGGAGAAGGAAATGGCAAACCATTCTGGAACCTTTGCCAAGAAAACCCCAAACGATGTCATGAAGAGTCAGACGTCTTTGAAAATGACTGGACAACAACAAAACAGGGCCCATGGAACACAGTGAAGTTAACTGATCATTCAGGAATTATGACTCAGTTTCCCATCTAAAAATGACAAGGCCCCATTGGTACATTAGCACGATCCCTAGGTTTAGAGCCAGAAGACCTGGGTTCATATTTTGCCTTAATCCTGCCATTTAATACCTGTGTGACTTTGAGCAAGTTACTTTATCTCTCTGGGCCTCTGTTTCCTCATTTCCTCATGAGGGCTTTGAACAAAATGAACTGGGTGATTTTGGGGCTCTGCCAACTCAGCTTATGGCCCTGTAATACTCATACCCCTTACCTCAAAGGAATGCTATGGGAATCACAACTGGTCACTCCAGGGACTGTTCTCAGTTTCCCAATTTGTAAAAAGGAGGAATACTGATGCCTACAATTCATACCTCCCTGGGATAGAAGCCTCCTTGGGAAGCCCATGTGCTCACCGATTGAGTTGGACGTGAGTCAGAGTGAGCAGAATCGTCCCTTGTGGGCACAATGTTTCATGCCCTCTGCTGGACAAAGGGAAGTGACAAGTATGAAAACGAGGCTGAATTACCTGAGAATCTTCCGTATTCAGAAGCAATCTTTTGGATCCGTTCTGACAGATGAATCTGTTCAGTGAAGATTAGCTTTGTTCATGTTTTCCCTTGACAGTCACAGTTAACTATCAGTTGTTCCAACCATGAAAAGAGCATATAATAATTTTCCAAATGGCAAAATGAATTTCATAAGGTCCTTGAGTTATGTGATAATGAGATTAAGTTTACCTAGCCCATTCTCAAATCTAATCACCAAAAGTGTAAACAACTCCACTTAACTCACAAGTTGGGAGGTCTGTGACCCACGTGTGCTAGAGTGAATGACAATCAAAATTTACTTACTGCCTCCTGGGTAGTCCTAAGAAAAGCATCTATTGTGATTGGACATGTAAACTAAGAGGAAGGTACAGGAAGTGACGCAAAAGAAGCCCCTTTAAAAGAGAGTTCAGTGAGTTCAGTGGCTCTCTTCTTGCTCGTGTCTTGGACCTAGAGGAGTGCTGGACCTGGAACTCTGAGACCTTGGTGAGACTGTTCTTAAATCTTTCCCTTAGAACTACACATGGTCAGTGAAGAAGACTGACTACCTTAGCCTCCAGAGGAGCCCTTGATTGGGAGAAGCCCTAGTGCAGGGGTCGGCAACCTTTTTGGCCGTGAGAGCCATAAACGCCACATTTTTTAAAATGTCATTTCGTGAGAGCCGTACAGTGCTCACAGTGCTGCTCCTGTAACAGCGCCTGAAAAAAAAGGACTTTATGGCTCCTGCAGAAAGAGCCATATCTGGCCCTCAAAAGAGCCAGATGTGGCTCGAGAGCCATACGTTGCCGACCCCTGCCTTAGTGGCTAAACCCCTTGCTAATTGACTTTTGAGCTCTCTGGCAGATGAATACAAATCTAGTTCATTAAGTTAGATCTCTTACTCTACCCTCTTCTCATCTCTCTACTTCCACTCTCCTATATTTTGTAAATAAATTACTAAAATCATTTTAGGAATTGGTATTTATTCAGTGCCTTGGCAACCACACCTTTAAATATTAATATATCCAATCAACTACCCCCTTTTTCCCCTATTACGGTTAGGTATCTTTAGTAAGGTGGAACAAAAGCCCCCACCCCCTCACCGGCCTACAAGTTACCCAGAATCACCGGAGTACCGTGTGGCTATTTTGACTTGATGCTCTTGACTAATTCTTCAGCATTTTCGAATAATGACATAATTCCAAAGTGCAGTTGGGATTCTCTGGACCCTCAGAGTGCTTTGATGGCTGAATATATCCAGGGCTCCTTTTTTCGAAGCCTAGGAGCAGTGGGCAGCTCCTGCCTGTGGCTTTCTCCCTCCAGCCCTGATGCGAATGGAAGCACCTACCTCCTGTTCTTCCAGTGACAGTCCCTTCACAGGGGATGGGGCAGGGCCTGAGCTGAGATCTGTGAAGAGGACAGAGTGGGGTGGGCATGCTTACCATCACAGGAGCCTCAGTATCTCCCCATTCCAGTCCATCCTCCCTTCAGATACAAAAGTGAACTTCCTAAAGGACAGCTCTGACCATGTCACTCTTTTGCTCAATAAACTCCAGTGGCTCCCTATTCCCTCCAGGATCAATTGAAAATCCTCAGTTTGCCTGTTCAAGCCATTTATAGTCCATCCCCTTCCTGCCTTTCTAGCCTTCTACTTCACTCCTTCCCACTCCTTCTGTGATGCAAGTGTTCCTTGCACAGGATGTTTCATCTCTGTACTGCCCTTATCCTGGCTGTCCCCTGGAGTGGGATGCTCTCCTTCCTTGCCTCTCCTTCCTGGCTTCCTTCAAGACTCAGTGCCAAGCCTCCTTTCTTTCTGCAGGGCCTTTCCTGGGACCTTTCTTCCTTCTCCCTTGCCCCTTCCTTCATTTACCCTCTATATGCCTTGCTTGTCCAAGTTATCTACCCCATTAGACTTCAAGCTCCTTGTGAGCAGGGACTGTCTTTTTGAGTCTTTTGTATCCTTTGTGCTTGAAAAATGGTAGGCCTGCAGAGGAAGAGGAGAAAGAGGAGTCGGAGGAGGAGGAAGAAAAAGAGGAAGAGGAGCAGAGCTTCTTTGCCCATCAGCAACAATTTGGCATATTTCTTTCAATGCCTGAACTGTGGGCCTTTGAGCTCCATTCAAGTCAATTCAACAAACATTTATGCTGCCTACTCTTCCTACTATTAAAGACCTACTGTGTGTCAAGCACTGTGCTAGGTACTATACGAAGACTGTCCCTCATTACTGCAGTGTGCTCCCTTCTACCTTCCAGCTTCTGGATTAATCCCCAGATTTCTTCCAGGTTCTGCTCAGGGGCCGAGTCCTCCAAGAAACCTTCCAGAGTCATCAGATGTTGGGGTTCCAGCCCTTCCTCAAAGGTTAGGTCTCTGTGACATACTGTGCAGGATGCCTTCTCCAAGAGCCAGCATTCTGATGGAGACCCTGCTCTTCAAAGCACTGCTTTCCACGCTGGAATGGAAGTTCATGCTTTCCTGACCTGACGTCCCTGCTTTTTTCCACATTGTTATGAAGCAACCTGAGCTGCCACAACGTCTCGCAATATAATCTTTCGCAGATCATTGCCTCTTAGATGTTAAGCTGGAAGGAACCCAGGAGCCACGGCTTAAGGCTTTAATTTTGTAGATGAGACAAAGACAACTGAGCTCCAGAGAAGGGTCTTGGGGTCTTGCCCAAGGGGACCCAGCTAGCAAGTACATTGGTATGACAACTCATGAATCCAATGAAGTGGCCACATTATTTGAATCCATACTGCATATTTCCATTGGACTGGAACACATTCCTGTTCTTTATATAATTATAACTTTCCATAGTGAAAATGTGCATATTAGAGGTGAGATCTGAACCCAGATCCTCTGATCCCGTAGTTATTTCCCCTTCTCTTTGAGTCATCTTATTTCAATCAGTGGTGATGATTACTTGTTGGTGTTAATAATAATGCGAGCATCGTCATAGGGACATTGATTTACAGCTGAAAGAGACCTTGCTGGTCATCCAGCTCAGCCACCTTATTTTACAGCTGAGGAAACTGAGGCCAGCCAGCCAAAGTGACTAGGCCACAGGAAGTCAGAGGCAGAGCTGAGGTTGAAACCAGGTCCTCTGACTCTAACTTGGGCTCTTTTCCCACTATAACCCACAGTCTCCCCAGCCCATTGCCTAGCCCTGCTTTGGATGACTGCCACCTCATTAGCATTGCATAGGGACAGTCAGACTGATGTCCTTAAGAAGCTGGCTAATAAGAAAATCAGTTTAGAGACTTAACAGAGGAACTCACAGCTAGCCTTTCTACTTTACCACAAGAATATAGGAAAACATCCTTTATGTTTCCCTTCCTCTGTCTCTGTCTGTGTCTCTCTTTGACTGTCTCTCTGTCTTGGTCTGTTTGTCTCTCTCTCTCTGTCTCTCTTTGTCTCTCTGTCTGTCTCTCTTTGTCTCTCTCTGTTTTTGCCTCTCTTTGTCTCTCTCTCTCTGTCTCTCTTTGTCTCTGTTTCTTTGTCTCTCTGTGTCTCTGTCTCTGTCTGTCTCTCTGTGTCTCTGTTTCTGTCTGTGTCTCTGTCTGTCTGTCTGTCTGTCTGTCTGTCTCTCTCCCTCTCGGCTCCCCACCTTGAAGATTGCCTGCTTCAGCACATTCTAAGTCTTCTTCATCTGCAATAACTCTCTTCTCTGTTGTGAGGTGCTCTGATGTACGCACTCACTTTTAGGATTGGTCCATGGAGCTAAGACCAAGTGTCCGTGTGCAGGGATTTGGCTTGGGTCCGTGTGATTGTTAAAATAGCAAGTTCCTTTTTTTTGATTATCAGCTCCCTTTAGAGCTCTCCGTGTCTACACGGCGTCTGCAGGTGAGAGGCGGTGAGGAGTGAGGAGTGAGTTGAGAGAGTAGTTAGACATACCTGGGTTCAGATGGTGCATTTGACACCTACTGGCAGGAGGAGCCACTTGGCCTCTCTGGGTCGAAGGCAAGTCCCTAAGGCCACAGTTCCAGACAAGTTGCTAATCTATTTTGGTCAAAGTTGACCCTTCACTGAGAGTTCCCTTTAACCACAGGTCTGGGTTCTCCCTGCTTCCCTCCCCACAACAATGATGATATGGGATTCCTTCCATGGCAGAGTAGAAGCTAAGGCCAAAATGACCTGCCTGCTAAAGTCTTTGGTGGGATCTGAATTCGAGCAGAAGGCTCTTGATGTTCTGAGGCCCTCACTGCTTCTCTCCACTCTGTAAACTGTAGATGATCTTTACCAAGTTTTCATTCATTTTTCTGACTTCTAATTATTTTTTTAAACCCTCACCTTCCTTCTTAGAAACAATACTGGGTATCGGTTCCAAGGCAGAAGAAGGGCCAGGCAATGGGGGTGAAGTGACTTGCCCAGCATCACACAGCTAGAAAGTATCTGAGGCCAGATTTGAACCTAGGACCTCTCATCTCTCAGCCTGGCTCTCAATCCACTGAGCTACCCAGCTGCCCCCCTTCCCATCTACTATCATGCCATCATGTCCCCTTTGACTTGAGGGAGAGAAAACTGCAGCCTTTTTCCTTGATACTTAGTCATGCTCTCCCCCTTTCCCAAACACCATCCTTGTGGCATTTACAGTCATGTCTAGGGTTCTGTACAGGGTCCAGTTAAAACCTGAGCACGTGCACACACGCACACATGCGCGCGCACACACACACACACACACACACACACACACATGAGCTCTAGAAAGTACAAAGAGGTGTGGGATTCAAAATGGCAATGAATATGAAAGATGTTTTGCTTTTTGTATTGTCACCAATTTGACAATTTTGTATTAATTCCCTGATTAACTCAGTTCAATACAAGAAACATTTGGGTGTAGAGAAAATTATGGACAGTACTTGCCCTTAGGGACCTCTAAGAGTCTGTGCTGGGGGAAAACCATAGGGGCACAGTAAAGGAGAAAAATCTAGACAAAGCAGATGCTAAGTAATTTGCGGGAGGAGCTGCTGACAGTTGAGAAGAATCAGAAAGGCTTGGCAGCACTGGAGCTGAGCCTTGAATGGAAGATGGGATTCTATGAGGCACACAGGTGAGGAGAGTATAATGTAGGCATGGAATTCAGTCTGGGCAGAGACGTGGGCACAGAATGCTGGATCCTGGGAAAAGCCAGTGGACCAGTATGGTGGCTGCAGCTTGGAGGATATGAGTGTCCCTGCTAGAAGTAAGGCCTTGTGTGTGAATACAAAAGATAAAGACAAACAGTTCCTGCCCTTGCCAAGCTCACGTTTCACCGAAACGTTGTCATGTTGCAGGGGATGACCATTCGTCCTCTCGTCGACTTATTAGATGTGACCCGAGGAAGAGAAACTTCTCCAACAGTGAGTGAGCAGATTCATATCCGAGTAAGTGATTTTGGTAACTTTAGGTTTCTTTATGCTTGAGTGTGAAAACAGCTACAAACCGTGGGCTCCTTGAGGGGGTGTCTGTGGTCAAGGGTTCATTTGCATTCTGCAGACTTGGGGATTGCTTCCCCTTCAAAGCTGCATGCTGGGAATGAAGTTTGGTAGTCTTGACTCCTTTTTGATTTGAGCTTCAATATCATTTCCTATTTGGGCTGTAATATCATCCACTTAGAGGTGACCTGTCTAGCCCCTGCGTAATTGGAAAACTTTATTTAATGTGTTTAAGCTTTGGCAGAGCTGATATTTTGTACTATTAATAGTGTCGACAGAGTGAAAGGTTAAAGCAATAAGATGACAAAATATGCTGTCTGAGCGAGCTACTGCACAACAACAAAAGACTCTAGCATCAGATCCTGTGCTTCATGCCTGCTCTTGAACCCACGGAAGTGTCGGAGAATATTTGGGCTAGACAATATATCCACTTAACTTTACCTCCTCAAGGAAATTGGATTTGATATACTGACTTCTATGTGGGATAAGTTATCCATGATCCAATAAAGGGAATGAGTTCAAGACCTCCTTGGGTTGTTGAAACAGAGCTTGGGGGTTTAGAGGAGACCGCCGTCCCCCCCCCCCCCGGAAAAGTGTAAAGCTTGCCTTATATATGACTCTGTACTCAAATACTAAGAAGCCTCTGGGTTTCTCAGACTTCTTTTCAGACTTTCAGTAGCATTTCTCAGCACATGCGAGTGCTAAGATTCACCAGTATAACTAGTAATGTTGGGACAGTTGGTTACCTAGTGATGGCTAGAACCGATCAAATGGAAGACACGGGCATCTTCCACATAGAAGAAAGCCCCTCGTGTTCTGTTCTTTTGATCATGAAGATGCCCAGTTCAGATCTTCTCAAGGACAGCAACCGTGTCCCCTTTGTCTTCATATATCCAGCACGTAGCACAATATCTGCTGCACAGTAAGTGCTTGATGAAGTCTGTTTGATAAATTGACTGATTACTGATGATCCTATTGATTGTCCCGTGGTTCTGATCATATACCTAGATCTAGCCTCGGGCATCTTTATTCACGGGCACACGCAGAATCTAACATCAGCTGATTGACTGTATGCATGTCTCTATGTGACCCCTTATAATTCTGGCCATGATGTTGCAGTATGGCAGTCGTGAGGAACAGTATGGCATAATGGGCAGTGTGTGGCTTTTACCACTTGGTTTAAGTTCAGTCTCTGGCACTAATTGTACAACCCCAGGCAAATCGATGAATTTTTGGGCAGCCCAGGCAACTCTCTAAGGGTATACGTTATAAATGAGTTGCCAATCTGCATCTAGGGAGAAATCTTCCATCCCAGGAATTTCCTAGATTAGGGAAGTCACAGGCCCAGGTTACTTCTGCCTCCCAACCGCAAATTTTAAAAAATGGTAATTTTAGAAGCAACCATTATAACCCAAAGGAAAGAATTTACCTATAGAATCAAATCTAAACTTCTTCAGTTAGTGTTCGAGACCACCCAGACGGTTTCTAGGGGTGTGTGGTGTGTTTGGGGAAGATTAGCACCTCGGGTATGAGGGCTTGCTGAGCCCTTTTCTGGGCCGCTCACCCACCTTTGTTGTTCACGCGTCACCTAACTCTCATCTGTGACTTCGAGAAGCTGAAGCATGTGCAGACCATACCCTGATCAAACTGCCTTGCCAGATGGGCTAAACCAGGCCAAGCATACCCGACAGGTTTCAGACCCACTGGTCAATTAGGGGGATGTCTGTCCAAGTGTGCTAAGACTTCTCTTGGTAGAATGGGCAGAATGAGAATAATCTTGGTGCAACGGGACATGAAGGTGGCTGAAGTAGGCACTGTGAAGTGCTGAGAGCTTGGTCAGACATCAAAGATCTCAAGGTCATCCACTGCATCCTGGGCCATCACCAGTCATTTTGACTTTTCTCTTTCCACTGGACTTCACTGACTCTGGAAGAGAGTGAGCCTGATGACTGTGCAACTCTACCTCACTGAAATCCAACGTATGTGCAAGTCAAGGCAACACTCATTATTCATTATGTCATACCTGACTCCAACCTGGTAATATCATTGGTCTTCTTTGAAAACAAAAGTCAAACAACAACAACTCTATGCCCCCTTGCCAAACCAACATTTTGTCTCTTGACTCCTTCATATGATCCTTTGGCTCTAAGGTTCGTCTCTTTGCTGCTGCCCATCATAGCCTACTTATTCTCATTCTTTGCACTTTTGTTTATATAATTTCCTACGGGTAGAATATGTTAGAACCACAAATTTTAAACTGCAAAAGACACGAGAGGTCATCCAGCCCAATCCCCTCATTTTAGATCCAATGCTCAGTGAGGTTAGGCGAATCGCCCCAAGGTCACGTAGATAACAAGTAACAGAGGCACACGCACACACACGGGCATTTCTTGAGTGCAATCCTCATTTTGTACATGAGAAGGCTAATAAAGGATATTGAGAGGAGTATGCACACTCATAAAAGTCAGGAGACTCATCAAGGAGGGAGCACTTTGTATGAACCTGTGATTTCAGGTTCACATCGGTGTAATCACCGCCCAGAAAGGACATTGCTTCCACTTGTCCAGAATGGCCCCTTTCCGCCAACTTATCTCTTTAAAAAGTTGCTAGGGGTGCTGAGAGGTCAGCCAGGTCCTACAGCCAGCTGGTGTCAGAAGTGGGACCTTAATTCTGGTCTCTGTGACTCACAGGCCAGCCTTCTACTTGCTAGGCTACCTTGCCTTTATCATGAAGCTGCAGTGATGAAGGATGAAATAGTCTCTTCTCTTAGGTAGCTCACATTCGCTTGCTGGATTACAACATGTACACAGAAGAAGATAGCTAGTGTTACAGCTATCTGTATCGGGGGCTGAGGAGAAATACAAAGCATGGTAGGAAAATTTGAAGATGGAGAAAGAATGCTTTGGACTCTTGGGGCCAGAGAAGGCTCCCAAGATGAGATGGCGACTGAACTTATTCTTGAAGAAACATTGACATACTGGAAAGTAGAGATGAAATGCACAGTTAAATAGACAAGTAGATGGCATGCCATACTGGGGAACAACTAATAGTGCTCTTTGGCTGGACCATAAATTGTATGGGGAGTGGAAGAATGTATACATTGCTAAGGTTGGTAGGAGAAAGGCTGTAAAGGGCTTTACATGCCAGAGGAGTTTGTTTTTGACCTTAGAACCAATGTGGAACCATTGAAGATGAACTGCGGCCATTAATTCAGAACTGGATGAGACCTTAGTGATCATCTGGATCAAAGCTCTTTCTCCTTGCTTCTGTCATGGGCTCCTTGGTCAGTGTTTGGTAAAACCTAGGGAATGCTTCTCAAAATCATGTTTTTAAATGCTCAAAATGAAATGCAGATTACTAAGGAAGCCAGTTAGACTGAAATAAAGTTATCCAAATATTAATAAAAAAAACCCAAGTTCACAGATCCCAGGTTAAGAACCCCTGATGGTTCTGCCCCTCCTTCTAGAGAAGAGGATGAGAAAACTGAACCCAGAGGTGAAATGACTTGCCTCAAGCTGACTCGAGCCTTGGAAAGATATATTGGAGGCTGCAAAGAATAGACCTGAGAGGGAAGAGACTGGAGTCAGGGAGACTCATTAGGAGGCTATTACAATAGCCCAGGAGAGACATGATAGAAAATTGAACTAGGTCGATGACTGTATGAGTGAAGAAGAGGGGGCATGTGAGAGAGAGACTGGGAGATGTGGACTTGCTACTTGGCAGTGGTGTTGATGCATCAGGTGAAGGAGAGGGAAGAATCAATGAAGGCAGAAGAACCAAAAGAAGGCACTCATTATATGGTACTACATGGGAAGCAGTGTAGTACCACAGAAAGGGCATTGGATTTTGGTTTGGAAGACCTGACTTTGAATCCCTCCTCTGGTGCAACTCTTGTGTGACCCTGGACAAGTCACTGAACTTCTGTGGGCCTTGAGGTGCTCCTCTATAAAATAAAAGATTTGATGAAATTATCTCCAATGGCTATATGGTATCGCATCTTATATTGACCAGATTCTCTGTGGTACATTTGAGTTGGGGCACAGATGAGAATGGCACAGGACAAGAGGATATGGAAGAGTTACAATTTGTACTAGTGGAAGGAGTCCGCACACCAAGAAGCTCTGAGAGCTAAAGATAAGCTGCTAGAGTTTGTAGTACAGAACTGTGCCCCTGTTTTTGTTCTCTAGTTAGAAATATTTATGAGCTTCAATTCAGTTCTAAGCATCTAAAAAACAGGGGCCATATATGACCTTTACTTCCCAATCTGTAGTTAGAATGCTGGGCACAGTAGGTTCTCAGTCTGGGTTGAGTGGATGAATGAATGATTTGGTTTTATGATGCTGAGCAGGATGCCCGTTTATACTGAAAATGGGGGATCTCTAATGCTCATAGGAGGGCTATTACTGCCATCTTTATTTATGAGTACAGAGGCAGTTGCAATTGGTTGGGTACACAGTGGCTCCTTTTATGGCTCTGGCCTGACCATCCTTTCTGCTTTTTTCCTCATTTGCAGATAGTTAGTGACTCCTCGGATCGCTATTGCCCTTGGCGGCTAGGTTGCCACCCTCCCTTCACATCTACACATTTCCTTTAATGGGATAGGGCTTAGCACCAGGGAAGAGATGGTTGTGAGACTGTAATGTGTGTAGGGTCTATCACTAGCTCTACAAGTGTCTATTACGATGATGATGGTGGGAATGATATGAAGAATTACGCTCTTATATGCTTCTGAAACAATCTTTTTCCCCTGGTTGTTAGGTTCTCTGTGTACAGACAGCCTCTTTCTTCCTTTTCAGTTCTTGGATCACTTGCTGGCTGGCATTGAAGACATATCTGGACACTGGGGACAATATTACTGGAAAGACAAGTAAGGAGTTGCCAGAAATACAATTATGAACATGTGTAGAAAGGGGAAAAAAGTTGAACCCTACGACTGTTTGGTTCCATCTGGGTGGACTGAGCTTCGTCTTTCTCCTATATTGTGAAGGCGATAAACAATCTCAAACAAAGATGGTGAGCTTTTTTTTTTGCCTTATCCCAGGAGATATGACAGTTACCAGATAGGGTCACCAAACCCCGACAAACTGCCATACAAACTCTCAAGTAAGGCCTTTCTCCTGGGAATGTGGTGGGCAGCCTCAGGGAGAGGTATTGTACCTCCTACAGGGGGCTTTCTTTCAACCCTTTTCCAAACCACTTTCCCCTGGATTCCAAACCCTACTAGAGTGTCTTCATTTTGGGTCTACTCTAGATAACCTGGTGGTCTGGTGCAATGTGTGCTGCTTCTGAGACAAGATGGCCTAGCCAGTAGGAGGGTGTTGGTGATGTGCCTCATTGGAGGAACTACTTCTGATCTATTTCTTCCTGACTTTGCATGGGCAGCAGAGCTGGCAGCAAGAAGAGGGACTGAGAAGTCTTTGAATCTTTTAAGATTTATGACTCGTTTGGCCTGAAGATGTAAACTATCAGAAGACGTCGTAGATACTGGTATCTACGCCAAATCCAGTGACAGAATTGGCCCATTTATTTTCTCTATTCTGTTTCCATATTGAAGCAATGGGCAGAAAGGATTCTTTTATTAAGGCTGAAGTTATGAGCACTTGACATTTTTCAAATCCAATGGCTTTCTGAGGTTATGTCCCCTACCTCACCACCCCCTTTTGTGGCCTAATCTGAAATGCAAAGGATCTTTAGGGTACATTCAGTTCTTGGGTTTGGGGATTATCTCTTGGGTTTATTGGCAAGACAAAGTAGCTCACCTCTCACCCCTAGTCGTTAAGGAAGAGGCCTTCCACTTCCACAGTATCAACAGCAGGGTTTTTTCCCCGACAACAGTGACCAGTGAATTCTTTGCATTTTTTTTGCTTCCTGAGCAGATTGGAATATTTCAATAGCCAATACCTGCAGAAGATTTTGCTGCGGGATTATGACCAACCCAAATCCAGCATTGTACTCCTTTATGAAAAGCTAGAGAGGAAACATGCCATTGAATTGGTAGAAGCTGGCCAACTGGTCCATCCTCCAGCCAGTGCACCTCAGAGGTAAGTCTTTTAAAAAACCCATGATGTTCTCTTGCAGGCATCACCTGAAAAGGCTACCTTTCTGACTTAGGAAACTATAAATAGTCATAGCCACTAAAAGAAAGGTTAGAAAGTTTTCCCTTGGGTGCTGTTTTTCTCTCTCTCCATCCCCTGGGACCTTCACAGTTCACTTGTTGAACATGGGTGGCCCAGCCCATCTGAAAGGCTATGTGGTTTTTAGCTATGCGGAGAAGCCCCTGGAAGAATCTTTTAAAAATCCACCTTCCAGGAAGAACTCTTTCAGTGTTTAAATTTACTTTTTAAAACTACAGTAAAAATGAATTTACCTTTTGCTTCTATTGAATGAGGCATGAATAGAGCTTTATGTTTTTTTAGGAGGGGTTGAGGGGGAGACAGAAATAATGAAGAGACCAATCTTTTATTGCTCTTCTTTCCTGGATGGCTGTTAATAGAGAGAACATTTTAAAAGGGAAAATAGTCAGGGAGAGAGAAGAAAAAGAAAATAATTCTTCTACCAAACAATTTATATTAAATATATATCAAAATGAAAGTGTGGTACTTCTCTGAGTGCCGTGAGCTTTTTTCCTCTTGGTAAAACTTTCAAGGAATTTTGGTCAATGTTCGAGAGTCATTTGGGGCTTACAGTTAGCCTATTATGCTCCACTGAAGTCTTCCTACAAAGTCCCATCATAGCCCAGAAATGATCCAGATCTCTGAAAGATTATACCAAACACAACCAATGCAATGTCCTACCAAGCTGGAAGAGCTGTGAATACAGATTCTGGCTAAGTGCAGAAAGGTTCATCATAAGGTTGGCCTCAGTCTGCATATTGCTGGGATGAGTGTGTCTACACCGATACACTTTTGGATCCTGGCTGTATTAGTCCATCAGACACCAGTGATGGCTGGACCTATCCCATTCATTTACCAAGTCAGTGCCTGGTGTGTCTATAGGGCCTCTCACAAATGAGCACAGGCAATATGCACTTTGAGCTTTGAGGAGGTCTTCTTAAAGTGGTGGATGTGGTTGTCTAGTCAGTGACTAGCTTGATTTTCACTAAGGTTGAAAATCCAAA
Organism: Gracilinanus agilis; assembly: GCF_016433145.1. Taxonomy (NCBI): domain Eukaryota; kingdom Metazoa; phylum Chordata; class Mammalia; order Didelphimorphia; family Didelphidae; genus Gracilinanus; species Gracilinanus agilis. The sequence goes on from NC_058136.1 coordinate 38,841,432, forward strand.
TGACCCAGGTCCAAGATCAAAGCACAAGTAGCAGGCTCCAAGTTCTAGAAGACTTATCCATGGAATGTTACTCTAAAAAAATGACTGTGATGCTGGCTTGACTGGTGGTGGCTTAGGAGATTACCTAAACAGACGGCTTAGTTATCCTGACCAAGCTTTGATCGGAGAGCCTTAAGGGAGGAATGGGTCCAGATATAAAGGAACCAGAGAAGTTCTGGGGAAGAGTGATTATAACAGTGATTAAAGGGATGAATAAGATGTTCTTCAAGGGAAAGTTAAGGGAAGTAATATTGTTTACCCTGTAGAAGAAAAGAGAAATTTAAGGCCATTTACCAGTTGTCTTCAAGTTTATGGGAAGGATCTTTAAATTCATCAGTGTGGGCAAATTCTCTTCTACTATATACATAGTTTCCAACCCATCCATGACTTGGGAGGCCTGTCCTACACAATGGTTTGAGACCCACTAAGCTAACTGACTTGCCCGAGGTTACATAGCCAGCAAATACCAGAGATGGGATTGGAATTCGCTTCTACTTCTCAACTCCAAATTCAGTATCCTGCCTCTGACTCCATGCTGCCTCTGCACCTTCAAGGACAGTTACGAGCAGAAAATGAAGCAGTTATTTTTCCTCTTCAAAGAGGACCACAATAAGGAAATAAGGTTAAATTGAAATAAGAACATACAGTTATCTATAAAGAGAGTTTTTCAGTTCAGTGTTGAAACAGGTTATTAAGGGAAAGTGGAGAAGTTTTAGGTTAGGCCAGCCCTATATAGGATTCAGCTCCCTAGATGGCTCCTTCCCTTGCCTTTATAAAAGGGGCTGGCTGGACCAGATGGCCTTCTAAGGACCTTGCCAACTCATTTCCTAGTCTTTGTGAATTCAGGGTGGGGTGAGCTAGTTGTAATGAGACAGAGGTGGGTATGCAGTGAAGGGATATGATTCCTTGGGCAGGTTATTTGGAGTACCAAGAGACCTAGGATGTCGACCATTTTGATTTGCTCAAGATAGAGCTAGATTGCTCTTGCAGAACGGAGGACCAAGTAATAATCCGAGGATGCGTACAGATATAGATATTTAATCTTGGTAATTCAGGATCTAACTAGGAAGTAGTTTTATTTGAAATTCATGGACCAACTGTTTCCATTGCCTGAAATAACCAAGATGACAGCTTAAGCCTCCATTTTGCATTAGCTGCAATAAACCTGGCAGTAGGATTAGGCCCAGAGACATTCTGAACCCATCAGAATGAGTGTATTTTCACTGAATTTTCTAGCTTGAAGAATTCGAACTGGAGAAATAACCACTAAAGTCAGGAAGACCATAAACATTTACTATCAGATAGAAGCTGGTTAACAATCTAGGAAAACTCCCACAGACCATTCAAAATGCCTATGAATAATGCTTTCTACCCAGCTTTCATGCCTTTTCTCAGTGCCTTAATTAACTTCGTTTCTCATTGTCCCCATGTGATTGCCAAGAAGTCACTTTGAAAAAGTTTGCAATTCTCCAATACAGTTGGCCTATGGGAAGCCATTTTTGGGACTTTTTGAGAGGATTTCAGCACTCTGCCCTCCCAACTTTCCAACCCCTCTTCTGTTCAGTAGTAGGAATACTGAAGTTCTTAGCCCTCAGCACTAAACTTGTCCTTTGCAACATTTACATTAATATATTAATATATATTATATAACATATAATATATTATATTAATAATATATAAATTATATTAATGTATATTAATGCTTGGGCTAACACTCATTGAGGCCCTCCAAAAATCATTCAAGAACGCTGTTTTTCTTTTTAAAGTGAAGTGCTGAGGGCATCTGGGTGGCTCAGTGGATTGAGAGCCAGGCCCAGAAATGGGAGGTCCTGGGTTGAAATCTGGCCTCAGACACTTCCTAGCTGTGTGACCCTGGGCAAGTCACTTCACCCCCATTGCCTAGCCCTTACTACTCTTCTGCCTTAGAGCCAATATCTAGTATTGATTCTAAGATGGAAGGTAAGGGGTTTTAATTAAAAAAAAATAATGTGAAGCACTGACCTTCCACCCACAGCCTCCTTAGGCATGGCTTAGCCTGGGACTTTTGTTTACCTTTTTGTCTTCCAATGTCTCCACAGCTTGGGTATGTGTGTTGTTTTCATGCCTTCAGCTTGTCTGAGCATGGTGCTTTGGTGCCTTTTTGTATTTGATTCCTATAAACAACCCAGTCATTTTCCTTGCAGCCACAGTCATGAAGCAGCCACAGCAGCCTTGGCCCTAGCTCCTCTCGATCAAGATGCCATGGATAATATCCAGCAGATATTGGCTACCAACCTATATAGAATCAGGAGAGGGGTAAGGATTTTTTGGTCCAAGTAACGTTCTAGTACAGCATTGGTGAAGGTTTTCAAGTTCACATGCCCAAATTGCAACTTTAAGCTGCCTATGAGCCCCTCAAATTACTCCAAAGAGTGGAGTGAGGAAGTGCTCACTTTGGGTGGCTGGACAGAGGGGCGGGGCATGTGAAAATTGTCCTCAGGTGCTAGAAAGAGGAATTGGAAAATGAGGGGGTGTCTGTCGATTGGGGAATGGCTGAACAAATTGTGGCATATGATGATGATGGAATACTATTGTGCTATAAGGAATGATGAACTGCTTGATTTCTATAAGAACTGGAAAGACCTCCATGAACTGATGTGGAGTGAAATAAACAGAACCAGGAGAACATTATATACAGTAACTGAAATATTGTGGGACAATCAAATGTGATAGACTTTATTACTAATAGCAATGCAATGATCCAGGACAATCCAGAGGGACTTGTAAGAAAGAATGCTATTCACATTGAGAGAAAGAACTGGGGGAGTAGAAACACAGAAGAAAAACGTGATTTAATACTTATTTATATGGGTATAGGATTTGGGGTTTTGGTTTTAAAGGACTACTTTATTACAAAAATGAGTAATATGGAAATAGGTTTTGAATGATGATACATGTATAACCCAGTGGAATTGCTTGTCAGCTCCGGAAGGCAGGAAGGAAGAGGGGAGGGAGACAACATGAATCATGTAACCATGGAAAAATATAAAAAAATAAAAATTATATCAAAAAGAATGTCAATAAGAGATGAAATCATGATAATTCTGCCCATTTATGTGTAATTTAACTTCCTTACTAAATTGGAATCATTTAACATTTGTTATCCTCCTAATTCTTCACCTGCAAGATATTATTCCGTATGTTGGAGTATGGACTATGGTGTATTGTGGTAGAAAGGGCACTGGACTTGAAGGGAGGAAAGAAGAGAGAGTTCGAAGTTTCTCTGGACTTCATTCTTCCCGTGTGTAACATGGGGATGCTTGCCCAACGTTATTGTGAGGGAAGGGGCTTTCTAGAGAAATGGGAGTCATTATCATTAATGATTAGTTTGTATAATTATAATGTGTAAGGACTGTGAAATAACTTTTTACTGTACTCTACAATCGTCAGAACCTTAGGAAAATATTGTGCCTAATCATGGGCCAAACTTCATGAAAAGGGGTACAGAAATTGGGAGAGGGACAGAGAGGACAGAGACATACCCACACATAAAGACACAGAGATCTTTAAAGACCTAGAAGAAAGGACTAGGGGAAACTAAAGGAACTGGGGTTGTTTAGTTGAAAGAAGACAAAGAGGAAGTGGATGACTTTTCAGGTTTGTAAAGGATTTGTGAAGAGAATTGCCAAGCAGTCATTTTCTTTGACTCTGGAAGCCTCATCTAGATCCACCAGGATGCAGTTTTGTTTGGATATAAGGAAGACTTTCTTAAAGAGAACTTGGGAATGAGTGATCCTGTGAGGGGGGCTATAGACCCTTTATTATTTTTTAAAAATTAATTAATTAATTAATTGAAAAAATTTTATTTAGAAAAAATTTATTTATTTTTCCATGGTTACATGATTCATGATCCCCCTCGCTGCCCTCTACTACCCCCTCCCAAAGTTCCACTGGGTTATCCATGTATCATTGTTCAAAACCTATTTCTATGTTATTCATATCTGCAGTAGAGTGATCCTTTAACATCAAAACCTTAATCACAACCCTATCGCACTATAGGATTGAGCATATATTTTTTCTAATGCATTTCTGCCCCCACAGTTCTTCCTCTTAACGTGGCTAGTTTTCTTTCCCATAAATCCCTCAGCCTTGCTCTGGATCATTGCATTGCTGTTAATAGAGAAGTTTGTTATGTTCAATTGTACCACTGTGTATCAGTCTCTGTGTACAATGTTCTCCTGGTTCTGCTCCTTTCATTCTGCATCAGTTCCTGGAGGTTGTTCCAGTTCACATGGAATTCCTCCATTAGAAGCTTTATTCTTAACGATTCTTTTTTTATACCCTTATCTTCCAACTTAGAATCAATACAGTATGTTGGTTCCAAGGCAGAAGTGCAGTAAGGACTAAAATGACTTGCCCAGGGCCACCCAGCTAGAAAGTATCTGAGATTTATACTTAGCACCTCCTGTCTCTAGGCCTGGCTCTCTGTTCACTGAGCCACCCAGTTGTCCCTCTAAAAGATTCCTAAAGAAGATATATCATAGATAACGTATCTATTAACCATTTGCTATGTGGCAGACCTGTAAGATGTGAGAAGTAGGAAGAGAAGACTTCTATCAGTTCAAAGGCAGGATCTAGGGTCCTGTAGTGAACCTCATAGATCTCTTCCAGCCCTCATATTTCTCTCTGTGCTAACTATCATATGACCAACTGTTTAGGGCAGTGCTGGTTCAAATGGACTTGTGAGCCTTTACACCTCAGAAATCAGCAAATGCTACAAGCAAATGCTTGATTTTTCTTGTTTCGTTGTTTGTCTAGACTTAAGAAAGTAATGGAGAGAATGTTAATAATGTAGATTAAACCTAAAAGTGTTTCATGCATACTATTTTCCCTAAGAGCCGGTTGTTAAATGTTTACCAACCAACATGTGTTTCCTCAGCTTCCAGAGTAGAACTTAGAGCCATAGAAAAGTAGAGGAGAGAGGCCCTGGCACCAGCTATTCAGGGCTGTCAAAGGGCAGAATACTACTGACCCTAGGGAGCAGCATGCAGTAGATTGCCTGTCATGCCTACCTGTGTTCTTAGTCATGAGGGAGCACCTTACTCTCTTCTGTGATACTTTTGTGGCAAACTCAGGAGAGAGTCCCAAAGCTCATTTTAGATGGTGATTGATTCTTGCCATTTAGGCCAGAAGTAGTATGTCTGGAAGGCCATTGAGAGAGGCAACTGGAAAAAGATCTCATAGAGATTTAATTCTTTTAAAAGACACAGTTTTAGGGGTAGCTAAGTGGCTCAGTAGATTGAGAGTCAGGCCTAGAGACTGGAGGTCCTGGGTTCAAATCTGACCTTACACACTTCCTAGCTGTGTGACCCTGGGAAAGTCACTAAACTCCAGTTGCCTAGCCCTTACTGCTCTTCTGCCTTAGAAGTGATACTTAGTATTGATTATAATATAGAAGATATTAAGGGTTCAAAAAAAGGTACCAGTCTTTTTTCTGGCCTTGATATTCTTATAATAACTTATTTTTGTGAGAGAATAATAAATATGATTGAAAATGTTTTCTAAGTTTAAGGATGAGGGACGGGTAAAAATAGGCTAAACTATTTTTGGTTGAGTTTCCCTGCAAAGTACATGTAATCTAAAGAAATTAAGGATTTAAGCCAATTTGAATCATGTGCATACAGCACCTTGAATTACTTTCTCAACATTCATTTCATTATGCCCCTTCATTCAGTCGACTTGATGTCATATGTAGGAATATAGTTAGGGATAGTCTGATTTCTAGGGTTAGTCGAAAGAAGGGAATTTTGAGAGAAGCCCTGGGAAAGGATTCTGGGAAGAAAGGAATTGTGGATCTACAACTGAAAGTAACTGAACTTCACTTCCTTCTTGGATTTTGCCCAAGCTGGAGGAAGGGTTTGTCATTCTGCCTACAATTCCCATCAAGCTGAAGGAGGGTTTTTCCTCTGAGAGATTCTCCCTGGAGGGTCGGGATTTCGTGGAGAAGTTCTTGGCATCCAGGTAGAGCATTTACTTGGAGAGAAACAATTTCCCTGAGTCCAGGTTTCATCTGCCAGTGGTCCAGCTGCCAGAATTCCTATTGGTTAAGGTAATCCAAAGTTTTCCATCTATAACTTTGGTTACTTAAAACAGCAGCCAAACCCAGGTTTCCCCTTTTATTTCTTATTAATTATTGCTAGTAAGTTTAGATTAAGTCAGATAGCATGGGGGTGGGAGGAGTTTCTTAGATAACATAGGGAGAATTAAGCAGGGCCCACAGAAGAAAATGAAGGCTCTCCTTCAGCAGGAGACTTAGAAGTTGGGTGAAGTTAGTTTTGATAGTGCTAGGTCCTACCTGCCAGTTTCTTTCTTCCCTTTTGAAAAATAAACTTTATTTTCATAAGCCATAGGTTTTTGTGGTCCTGAGAAGTTCCTAGGTGGGTTGTAACATCTAACATCCCTCTAGGACTCTTCTACAATACACATGGCATGCTGTGTTTTCAGGCTCCTGCATATAACAGACATACCCTTCCAGGGGAAACAGGGGATGCCGAAGAAGCCAAGGAGATTCTCATCCGCAGACACAAGAACCTGCACCTTAACCTTTCCAGAAGTGATTGGGAACAAGCTGTCATGGAGGTAGGAGTCTTCTGAAAGACACCAGATGCCTTGATTCCCTCACCTGCATCTTTTAGGGTGAGCATGGCCATCTGCAATCAGAGCTGTGATTCCAAAGATGTGGCTACTCACTCAACTAATGAATGTACCAGTGCCAATGGGGGACTTTCCTCCATGTGCCTTTCCTGAAAATTTGCATTGAGGGACTATTTTCTGGGTCAATGGTTATTTCACAGATACATCACTCAGGTCGGCCATCTGTTGGCCCTGACTCGTGATACATGTTGGGCCCACCTCCCTTTCTGAGGATGCACTTTTCTTTTTCTTGCACAATGATAATTTCCCAGTGATTCCTTTCTTTCACACTGCCCCCTCCCCTGGCCAATAGAACCCGGCCTTGTAACATAGCCAATGTGAACTTGGATGCCTCCTTGCCCTTCTGTTCTCGCCTTCCCCTTCCCCATCCAGAGGAGGAAGGCAGGCTGGATTCATAAACAAGGCCTCTGAACTTAATTCTTGATAGTTCTTGTGAACCCTTTGGAAGTTTGACTGGAATGACCATAAATATAAAAATCATTTTTAGGGAGCAGCATTAATTTAATTTGATTTTTAAAAAACCCCTTACCTTCTGTCTTGGAATTAATACTGTTTATTGGTTCCAAGGCAGAAGAATGGTAAGGCCTAGGCAATAGGGGTGAAGTGACTTGTCCAGGGTCACAAAGCTAGGAAGTGTCTGAGGCCACATTTGAACCCAGAACCTACCGTCTCTGGGCCTGACTCAATCCATCACTACTATATTCAATTGCTTCTGAGTCTTACTGAGTTTCTTCTATTAATCAAATTTTCTGTTTTTTTAAAATAAGTATTAAATAGTATTGATGGATATTGTTTGATAGGATAGTGTAGGTTATGGTAATGCTAGTCTCCTGTTATTCTTGATTTTCCCATTATTTCCTTATTATCGTTACTGTTTTTGTTGATATGAAAGCCTGAGCTGTCCTATCTCGGGACCCTATGCCACTGATTACTAGCATGCAAGCTTTGATTTGTTCCATTTCCGAACTGAGCTAATGTCCCACCCCCCAACCCCCCCGAAGGCACCTGATGGTCCGGACTCTTGGAGGGTACCACACAGGTGCCAAGTTTAGTGCCGGTACCCGATTGTCTTAGTCCACTACGGCTCAGAATTCCTAGCTGTAAGTGCTCTACCAGCCTTGCCTCCCTAATAGTGGGGATTATAGGCATGTGCCACTACTCCTGACTTCCCTTTAAATTACCGACCTTTGCTTTCTCTTGACAAAGTCTGAGATGACTTTGTCTAGTTCTCTAAGAAATGACCCCTTGGCTGTCTGATTGGTGTGACAATAACTAGGCAAACACTTTTTCATAGCAGCATCATTTTTATTATATTAGCACAGCCCAGCCACTTTTTGCCTTCTTCTTTTTCTAGGCAGCCACCCACTTGATGCCTTTCACAAAGAAATCCTTTTCCAAATCTACAAAACTAAAATAGAGATCAACAGAAGAGAAAAGGTGGATGTCGGGTACAGTTAGCTGGGGGTGACTCTGGCAAGTTTGCAAATGCATGGATCTTAAGCAGGGCCTTACAAAAAGGGTTCCCCAAATCTGGGTTGGCAAGGAAGAGGGGAAGGAAGGAAGGAAGGATGGGGCATTCCAGGTGGGCAGAATTGCGTCCTAGTGGCTTATGTGAACACTATGGTAAAATGCAAAGGAGAGATCAAAGGTAAACAGATATTCTCTTTACAATTGCTAACACTCAGGGCACTCATCTATAACTTCTTGAACGTTTCTGTTCCCCAACGGTCCGGCATTTTGAAGGTGTGGCCGTCGCCCTTCGAGGACACAGGTCTCGATTCTTTGATGACTTGTGTAAAGAAATGTCCTTTAGAGTTCTTGTGGCCAGGTTTGTGGAGAGTCTTTCCAAACGGGACTAGGCTGGTTGTTGGAAACCAGGGAAACAGTTCTGTCCCCGGGTCATTGGCAGGCCCGGCAGATATTGTGTCCCATTGGTATAGCCTTGGAGAACAGTGTCCATGCTATGCCATGATGAGGTAACAAAGCAGGACTACAGCGATGGACAGAACTCTTAACAGAATTGATATTTGTGAGCATTAGCATAAAAACACAATATTTGCAACATTTGCCTTAATAGGGAAGATTTTAAGAATCATCATTATAGAAATTATCTCTGCAAGTAAATATTTGTAACTCTGGAGTTAGAACATCTTCCCCCCTCCCCCCCCCCCCCCATCCCCGATGAGGACCCAGCTACAGTTTGGGGATTCTCTTACTCAAAATCTTGTATCCTTACCCAGGAAAACTTTGGGAGATTCAGTATTTGCCTTGTTTGAAAAACCCCTTTGGCTCACACCCACATCCAGAGTAACCCTAGGAACTCTAAGTACTTGACTGCCTTTGCATCCTCCTCCCCCATTACCCCTCTAATAAGGTGCCCTTAGTTTCCCTGCAAGCGACTAGGCTAACAAAGCATTAAAGACAAAAAAAAGGTTTTATGGAATAAAAGGATAGAAAAGATTCGTATCTTAACCCATAGATAGCCAAGAAATCTTCCCCCCTCCCCCCCTTCCCACAGGGTACAGCCCTGCCTTACGCTACTTCTCTACTTTTTCCCGTCTATCCTACTTAGCTTGGGGACTGGAGCCCTTACTTTGGGTACTGCCCTGTTGTGCTTGGCGTTGCTAGGGAGAAGCCTGTTCGCCTTCATCTCCTGGAGCCACACCGGCCCCACGGCCAGCAAAGGGCAAGGTTGGGTCGTAGGGCTCCACAGCATTGCTCGATGCCTCCTTGCCACTCGGTTCTGCCGATCCCTGCTGCATCGGTTTTCCTTCCTCCTGCAGCATTTGGTCACTCTGCTGCTGCTGCTGCTTCAGCATCTTTGTCTGGTGCTGGCCACTTCTTTCCAGGGACCACATGGACGCAGCACCCTTTAACTCTGGCCTCTCTCCAGCTCCAGGGGCAGCTGCTCTTTCCGTCCACTGCCAGCTCTTGTCAGCTCTTTCCCTCAGGGGCCACATGGATGCAGGGGCCTTTAGCTCAGGCCTCTCTCCAGCTCCAGGGGCAGCTGCTTTCTCTGTCCACTGCCAGCTCCTGTCAGCTCTTTCCCTCAGGGGCCACATGGAGGCAGGGGCCTTTAGCTCAGGTCTCTCTCCAGGTCCCAGGGTGCCTTGGCATTTCCATCTCTTCTGGCCCGCTGTTTCCTCCGAGTCTGCGTGTGATTCTGTGTCTCCACCAGCCCCATCTCTCCTGGGGCTGTGCACCCGGAGCAGAGGTATCTCTCCTGGCATGCGAGTTGTGGTACGTCTCATGCCCGCTCCCCCGGACTGCTTGCTGCTTTCAGGTTGGCGTGGCGTCTTTTTCTGTCTGCGTCTGCCGAGGCCCAAATGTTCCTTCTTTTATGGAAACCGTTCTCCTTTTGTGTGTGCACCCTGGGGAGACCCTGGCATGTGAGGGAAGGAGGGGCATATCCACCTCCCCTTGGCCCACGCTTGCTACAAATTAATAATATTTAAGAACCTGCCATGAGGAGAAAATGCAAATAAGCATAGGAATTCTGATTATAGCCAACAAAGCAGTTCAGTTCAGCTGGAGAATTATTGGAATCAAGTAACCTAGGAGAAAGCTTATCACGAACATGTTGTATAACAGTTTTTTGGGTCCAGCGCCAATAATGTCCTTACTGGAACCGTAGTGGCTATGTCGATTAATACTGTTTGTCCTGCTCTGGCCTGCCATGGAGCTGCCACTGACCTTGAACTCGGAAGGAGAGTGAAAAGTGGTCAATATATTTACAAGCTCTCAGCAACGAAAAGCATACTTGCAAAAATGATGATCCCTTTTTGCTCGCTGTGACACTGAAAGGGGAATGCTAGAAAGCCATTGGGTCAGGAGGTGGAATTTCAGGTTTGCCACCGGGAGAACACCCTGGGAGCCGTTGAGCAAGAACCTTCCTCTACTTCTACCTCGGCTATTTCCTTGATGGCTTCTTAGGTCATAGGATCCTCCTTATAGAGCTGGAAGGGCCCCTAAAGGCCCCGGATGTTTATGGGGTGGAGAGATTGTTTCTCTTTTCTACCCTCCCTGCCCCTCCCCTGGCACCTTTATATTTGCTAAAAGATGAACTTGATCAGTTAACATTTATTTAACCCTCATTCTACAGAAGAGAAAACTGGACCCAGAGAAGCTAAGCCCAAGGTTGTAAATGGCAGAGTCAGAATTTGTACCCTGGTCCTCTAAATGCAAACCCAGGGCTCTTTCTACTGGATCGTATAACCTCCCTTCATAGCTCATGTATCCTATGAAGCTCTAAGGTCCTCATGCCGTAGTTTCATACGATGAACTCAACAGAATCATAAAAAAGAGAGAAAAAAAACCATAGTTGGAAGGGTGGCCTTTCTCTCATCCACATAATAATAATACCAGCTGGCATTTATATAGCACTTATTATGTGCCACAAATGATGCCAAGCACCTTACGATTATTATCTCATTCAATCCCATGCCAATCCTGGGAAGTGGGGGCTATTATTGTCTCCATTTTACATATGAGGAAACTGAGGCACAAGTAGTCTAAGTGGCTTGCCCAGGGTCACTGGGCCTGGAGTATGTCAGAGTCAGGATGTGAACCCAGGTCTGCCTGCATCATAAGGCTAGTTCTCTATTCAATATAATAATGAAAAGAATACCAACTTCCCTTTCTTTGGTGCCTTAAAGTTTAAAATGATGCTTTCTTCAGTCCCACTATGAAGTCAAAACAAAGGGAGCCATTTAAATATGAAAAACCTAAAAATGTATGATGAAGGACTGAAATTCTGAGAGGCTAAACAACTTCCCAAAGGACCCACGGTGTCTGAGATGGGATCTGAACTGAGGCTTCTAGATGGACTCCCAAGTGAAGCCAGTACTCTTCCCACTATGCTGAGATACTTCTTAACTTGCTGAAATATTAGATGGCTCATTCATTCCCTGATTCATTCATCCATTCATTCATTCCCTCCTGTGGTAAGAGCAGCATTCTTCCCCTACTGTGGCTAAGTACATTTCCTCCTGATAACTGGTAGAGAGATTACAAGTGTCTCGTTTAATTCCAATTTCAAACCCAAACTACCAGGGGATTGGTTTGATTTCGGCCTGGCCTGTTACACTCATTCACCAAGCATTTAGTAAACTCTTCTTCCATGAAGTTATACTGTTTTCTGGGAGAACTGGAAGGGGAAGACACGGCCCTGCCCCTGGAATTCATGGCCTAGTGGGGATTAGATACTGACCGAAGAACGGTGATGTACAGCATTGTGTGATCCCTGAACTGCAGGGTCCCCAAACAAAGGAGGTAGGTGAGGTCTGAGGGGAAGGACCATCATGGACCAGGGCAGTCAGGAAAGGCTCTCGGGGGGGGGGGTGTTAAATGGCCCCTGGGAAGGGAAAAAGGGAGGCCACTGCAGACTTTTGGAACAGTGGTTGCCAAGGCATGAATCAGGAAGCGAAAGAGCAGAGCCCACACAATTTGAAGGAAGCCTAGAGCTGCCCAGGAATGACATCATAAAGAGATAGAGTTGTCCTGGCTGCCTGGCCAAAGAGTTTCTACTTCCTTTAGGAGGCAGAATAGGGAGGTATCACAGTGGGTCAAGGGTTAGAGGGAATCTTAAGGATCATCGAGTATAATCACATCTTTTTTTACATAGGGGACAGTTGAGGACCAGAGATTGGATGTGTTTAACCTGGAACCAAACCAGCTTCCTCTAAGTTTAAAGGAGGACCGCTAAATCATAACTTGGCGAAGGACGAAGCACTTTCTGGCCTCTGGACAAATGCTTGAGTATGTAGGTTACATTCTGGGAAAAGTTCTAAAGGCCACATAGGTAATATTTAGCAGAATGAAGACTCCAATGCAGGCCTTACAAATCCAGATTTGGGCCTTGGTGTCTTTCTGCTCCTCTGGGAACCGTGTGCCTAGATCTGTGTGAGAGGTCCTCTCTGGTTTGCTTCCATGGTCACCTGGACCTTCACGCTAGCATGCTGAGGGCCCAGAAGGTGATTGCCCTTCTCAGATTTTACCCTGAGGCTCTGCACTTCTAAAACTGGTGCCTCTAACTCTTAACAGTCTTCCTCCACCAAAGACCAGAATTCCTTTCTTTTACACAGTAAATAGCATTTCCTTTGTCAGAGACAGAGTCAGACTGTGCAAACAGCTGCGTGGGCCCTCAAGCCTGTTTTGACTAAGAACTCCACAGACAGCTTCTCAGAGTGGTGGCTACAATTTGTAGGGTAAATGACGTAGGTAAAAGAGTTAGCTAATGGTTATACAGAAACGATGCTAGGGAATGAGTCACAATGAGTCACAAGGTAAGGCTAATGAACTTCAGTGATTTCACACAGGAGTTTTCTATATGGAACGGATCAATATGTCAACGTATGATTACCTGGCTGGGTCCAGTGATTCAGTGGGTGACTCCCTAGCTAGGTTCCTAATGAAATTCTTGCACTAGTGATTTCCTGGCAGGACATCTGGTGACTTGGAGAGAAGAATGGGATGAGGCCATGCTAAGGGGAAGAGCTACATGTCTACTGCTTCTAAGTTAATGGCTACCCAGAGGCCTTGCGTTCCGGGGTATTCTGGGCTTATTTCCACAGCCTTGCTGAATGGAAAGCCCCTGACTTCCTATCTACCCAGAAGTTTTATGTCCTGGGGTTCTTTGGGCATGGAAGCCCCTGATCTTCTTGTACCGCTCCCACACTTTACCACAGGCAGTTGGCATGGATGTGAATGTTCCACAGGCAGATAGGAGTCACTCTCTAGGCTAAATGCCTTCATTTCTCAGATGTGGCTCCTGAAGCCACTAAGCTAAGGGGAAGGACATGAACATTGCTCTGTTTCTGAACTATTAGCTACTGAGATAGGTGTGTGCGTGCGTGTGTGCGCGTGCACGTGCATGTGTATGGTACATGTGTGGTATACGTGTTGTGTAAATGGAATTAGCTCGAGCCCATTAATAGTCAAAAATCTACCCATCCTAGGCATAGAAATGATGTAATCCTCACCTTCCTTAGTGGGGAGGGGAGACGAGTTACCCACACGTGACAATAAATAACAAATCAAGAACAAGGGACTGCCCTTTGGGCAGTCCAAATCAATGTAGAAACTGCCATTTGTCCATTTGAATTAGAGGTGGACCACAGGAAGTGATGAAAGACACGATCTCTTTAAGTAAGTGAGTGAACTTCCTGTGGGGGCAGTTGCCATCTCGAACTGGGAGCAGAAGCATCTCCTGAGACCACAGAACGCTTACGCTCTGTATTGTCACGTGGGTAAGTTAGGCTGACTTCCTTGGCCTAGCTGGGCCAATTCTAAACTCTGCATATCTGGCTGTTGGGCCTTGTGGCTTGCAGCTTCATTTATTTAGCCTTTTAACCTTCTCTCTCCGTCTGGACTAGCCTCTCCCTTTCTCTTTATTCCTACTTTTTACCTACCAGATTGTAAATAAACTCCTCAACCCGATGCTGACTTGGGTCTGATTTAATTACAGAATCAACCTGAATTGTTGATTCCTGGCGGCCACATATATATATATATATATATATATATATATATATATATAATTACCTAATTTTTCCTTCTTACAATGTGTGTACATGTGTGTGGGCTGGCAATGGAGCAGGATGGGGGTGACAGCTGCCCAGTGAACAGCCTCAGATTGCTCTTTGGTCAGTCTTGGCCCAGTTTCATGGCAATTCTTGCCTTCCTTAGGGTCATGCTGGACTGCGTTCGGTAGCCTCTTCCTTTAGGATGTGAGTCGTTTGGAGGCTCCACAGGAAGGCAAAGTTGGGAGATAGCATTTGGAGGATCACTTCCTCTTGATGGAAGGGCTGAGGGGCTTGTTTTGGACCCAGAATAGATTGTGGAAGGAAGCCTAACAATTGTAATGGGGAAATGGATGATCCTCACTCCCTCCACCCCCATCATGTTCCTATGAGGCTACATGGTTTTGGCTTTTTGTTTCTCGTTACTCCAGGGGAAGAGTGATGGAGCCTCTGTGACTGGGGATGATTGTTTTGGCTCGGACCATTGTGTATTGGGACTGCCTCTTTGTGCTAGACTGATAGAAAAGGGTGTCACTTGCAGAGTTGGCTATTTCCTCTTTCGGAGACATTTAGAAGGAGAGTTGTGCACAGACCAAGACAAGAGAACCGAGAGCCAACTTGGATCCCTGGGGAAAGCTGTCTTCCAGAAGGCTGGGGATTGGGAACTCCCATCTCAGCCAAATGGCTTTCCAGTCTCCTGCTACCATCTTTCAGGCCAAGAACTCTCTTTTTCTTCCTAGCTGGTAGGTGAGAGCTTGGTGCGAATGTGGGATGCCTTAGCTTCTGTCTCAAGGCAGCCATTAGCAGCTGGGGGTGGCCATGCAGGTACTCAGGTCTGCCCCAGAAGTTGGCACTCTGACTTGTGCTCTGTACTCAGCCCTCTTGAGATTTATCCCAAAAGACAAAAAGGGCTCACTTAGCAACTGACCCCAAAAAACTCTCGAGTTGACTCATTCTTACCCATCCATAAGAGCCTGAACCAACCTAGTTATGTACAATCTCCAAGACTTCATCACTCGTCCTTAGATGAGATCTTAAGGCTATCCCCAGAGATATCTCTCAGTCCACCCAACAGAGGATCTCTATGGCCACGTCCACATACTCCCTAGGGAAAAACAGAATCCCAGGCAAAACTTTACTTCCTCAAGCTTATTTAGTTCTTTGGAACACCCTTCTACCTACATACACTTTGGGAAGCTGAGACCCAGAGGGGTTAAGTGACTTGCCCAAGGCCACACTAGTAGTAAGTAACAGAGTTAGGATTTGAACCCAAGGTTTTCCAGTCCCAGCTCTTTCCATTATAGACTTGGAAATTGTAACCTGTGATAAAAATTTGTGGGAATGAAGATGTGTGTTGCAATGACAGCTACAGATTAGGAAGAGGGGTGATCCAGAGGAAATAGAATTAGACTTGGACTTGGAAGACCCAAGTTCAAATCTCATCTCTCTGCCTCTTACTAATGGTGTGACCTTGGACAAGTCACTTCCTTCATTCAGTCTAGGCCTTATTTAGAAGAAGAAGGACTTGTACCTAACTGATCTCCAATCTTTTTCCCAGCTCCAGGACCATCATTTGCAAACTTCTGCTCATAGCTCAGATGACTATTATTTTCAGAAAATTCATCAGTGATAGCATAACAAAAATGTACACCTTTCTTTTGCTACTGAGTTAACGAAATTTGATCAAAATTGCTATGGACTAACAATAACAAAGAAACATTTTCTAAAGGTTTTCCCAATTATATCTGCTCTGTGTGCCTTAGCCAACTTGGCTCTCTCCTTCTTTTGCTAGAGAAACGCAGAATAAAATCAACTGGAAATGTTTGGTTAAGAATGGCGAAATGAATTCTGTTTTGATGAAGGTCAGGATTTTTTATCCTCCTTCAAATAGAGAAAGGAGCTGCTTTAGTCTGAGGCTTGCGTTAGATTGACTGAGTATACAGATCAGTCTGTGACAGGCTCAAAGTGTCTGTCAAAAGGTGCTTGTGAAAAAAATTCCAGTAGAATGCCAATTGAAACAGGATTTATTTTTAATTAATTAATTTATTTAGAATATTTTTCCATGGTTACGTGATTCATGTTCTTTCCCTCTCCTCTTCCCTCCCACCTCCCGGAGCTGGCGAGCAGTTCCGCTGGGTTTTACACGTATCATTGATCAAAACCTATTTCCATATTATTAATATTTGCAATAGAGTGATCGTTTAGAGTCTACATCCCCAATCATATCCCCATCGAACCACGTGATCGATCGTATGTTTTTCTTCTACACGAAACAGGATTTATTGAGTACCAACTGTGTGTAAGGCAGTAAGCTAGGCACTAGGGATACAATGACCAAAAGAGAAGATAACCCCTGCCCTCCAGGAGTTTATATTCTGCTGACGGGGGAGTCGGGGGCATTCCGTGTCATTTTCTTGAGTTACTTTCAGTTGTTTCAATAAGAGTGACCGAGGGGCTCACTTTCTATTTCTCACACTGGATTGCATTTAAGACATCACAGAGACCACTCAGAGCTCTGTTCTGTTTTTTACCACCAGATGGAACCATTAGAATTCAGTTTACAAATGACAAATGACAATTCCTGAAGAGCAGCCCCTCCAACCAAATGATGGGAGCAGAGAATACTAAGGCCCCTGTATGAAAGCTTACCGCTCTGGCCACGGGTGCCCCAAAATGGGAAAAGAGCGTGCGTGCATGTGTGTGTGTGTGTGTGTGCGTGTGCGTGTGCGTATGTGTGTGTGTGTGTGTGTGTGTGTGTCTTCTTGGGAAGGTCTTTTTTTAGAGGCTTGGAATGTGATTTCATGGAGGGTGCTTCTGGTAAATAAAATATTCCCCAGGTGTCAAGATCAGGCAAGCCTTTATTTCCAGACACTTAGGAGGGATTTGGTGAGTTCGTGCCCTTGAACTTTGGTATATACGAGCACCCGGACTTCTAAGTCATATTAAAGTGGAAATGTTTTAGTGACATGTTCACAAAGAGGAAAATTAGGAATTATCACCATTTTAATTAGCTTAGGAGAGTTAATTTTCAGGAAAACTAGCAATCTTTTTTAAGAAAAAATGCTTGTGGGGTAAAAACCCTGCTGTGACTTTAATAAAGGCATCGCGCGGTTAATAGATCTGATATGGAAGGTATTAGAACAGTTGGTTTTCTTTTCTTTTCCCCTAATTCTCTCATCCATTCATCCATTCAGTCAACACATTTCTTAAGTGCTCTCTATATCCAGGGGGCTAGGATGACTAGTGTGGAGGATTCAAAGAAAATGCCCACCAACCCTTGAAACATCCCCCTGAGGGAGAAGCCACCACCTCTCAACGCAGCCCGTTCCACTTTGGGACGACTCTCATTCTTACTAATATTCTACATAGTGTTCTGCCACGGGTAGGCACCTGAACTAGGTGACAGCTGAAACCCCTTGCAGCTCTGGTTGTGTGATTCCCTCTAAACACCCCTCTTGGGGAAACTCCAGTGTATTTTTTATTGAAGACGAATCTGCTCTAGTCAGTTCTCTTTTTTTTTTAACCCTTACCTTCCGTCTTGGAGCCAATACAGAATATTGGCTCCAAGGCAGAAGAGCGGTAAGGGTAGGCAATGGGGGTCAAGTGACTTGCCCAGGGTCACACAGCTGGGAAGTGGCTGAGGCCAGATTTGAACCCAGGACCTTCCGTCTCTAGGCCTGGCTCTCAATGCACTGAGCTACCCAGCTGCCCCTCTAGTCAGTTCTCTATCCTTCCCTCTTTTCCCCCCACGTCCCTAATACGTACTCCAAATCCCTGAGTTTCCCTGTCAAGTTTAGTTAACAAGCCAACGTTAATTAAGCACCTACTATGTGCCAGGATCTAGGCTGGGAATACAAATAAAGGCAAAGACAATCCCTGTTCTCAAGGAGCTCATGCTCTGATGGGGGAGACCATGTGCAACCACTGATGTATTCCCAAGCTCCAGATAGGATAAATTGGAAATAATCAGCAGAAGGAAGGCACTGGCAGTGGGCAGGGATCAGGAAAAACTTCATGAAGAAGGTGGGATTTTAGCTGGAACTTGAAGGAAGACAAGGAAGGCGGGAGGTAGAGCATTCAAGGTAGGGGAAAAATAGCCAGAGAAAAGGCTCGGTGTCAGGCGATGGAGTCTTCTGCAAAGAATAGCAAAGAGGCACCAGTGTAATTGAAGGGAAGGGAGTATAAGAAAAATGGCAAGCTAGGAAGGAGCCAGGCCATGACTAGCTTTTAAAACTAAAGTGGGGGGCGGCATATGGGTAGCTCAGTGGATTAAGAGTCAGGCCTAGAGATGGGAGGTCCTGGGTTCAAATCTGGCCTCAGATTCTTCCTAGCTGGGTGACCCTGGGCAAGTCACTTGACCCCCATTGCCTACCCTTACCACTCTTCTGCCTTGGAACCAATATAAAGTATTGATTCTAAGATGGAAGATAAAGGTTTAAAAAAAACTAAAAGGAGAGGGCAGCTGGGTGGCTCAGTGGATAGAGAGTCAGGCCTGGAGGTAGGAGGTCCTGGGTTCAAATTTGGCCTCAGACACTTCCCAGCTGTGTGACCCTGGGCAAGTCACTTAACCCCCATTGCCTAGCCCTCGCTGCTCTTCTGCCTTGGGTCCCTTACGTTGTATTGATTCTAAGATGGAAGGTAAGGGCTTAAAACAAAAGGGAGGATTTTATCATTGATTCTGGAGGTAATAGGGAGCACGTATAGCTTATTATTAAGTATATAGAATGGTAACATGGTCAAAGCTGTATTATAGAAAGATCAATTTGACAGGCGAGTCAAGGATGGACTATAGTGGGGAGAGAATTGAGGCAAGGAGATGTACCAGTAGGTAATTGCACTAGTCTGGGCATGAGATGACAAGTAACTGCACCAGAGTGGGGGCAGTGTCAGAGGAGAAAATGGGGCATATGTGAGAGATGCTACAGGACTTGACAACAGGTTGGTTATATGGAGTTGGAGGGAGGAGTCAAGGTGACTCGGAGCATGATTCCCTTGACAATAGTAGGGAAGCTTGGAAGACAGGCAGGTTTGAGGAAAAGATAATGAACTCTATCCTGTTCATGTGCACTTTGAGATGTCTAAGAGGCAAGTCGGAGGTGTATGAATACAGGTCAACAGAGAGACCAGGGCTGACTCTATAGCGCTGACATGGTCGTTGGGCATATGGTAGCTGACAGGATCAGCAAGTGAATTAGGCTAGACGAAGATGAGGGTCCAGGAGAGAACTCTGGAAGACTCGTGAGCTTAGTGTATGTGACATGGAGGAAAATCCACTCCAAGACGCGGGCATCGAGTGCTCAGAGAGGTAGGAAGAGAACAAGGAGAGCTAAGAGCCGTGAAAACCTAGAGCAGAGAGAATATCCAGGAGAAGAGGGCGATGGATAGTGTTAAAGGCTGTAGAGGGTTCAAGGATGAGGACTGAGAAAAGGCCATCGTCCATCAGTCCATCAGATTTGGCCATTAAGAGTCCCTTAATAATTTTAGAGAGACTAGTTTGGGTTGAACAATAAGGTGGGAAGCCAGGCTGCAGAGGGTTAAGGAGACAATGACAGGAAAAGAATTGCATGGCTTTCTCAAGGAGTTGCATCATGAAATAGAGGAGAGGCATAAGATGTTAGCTAGAGTGGATGGATTGATCCACTGAGAAGTTTTTGAGGATGGAGAAGACACGAGGATGTTTTCCTTCCCTTATCTTCCTCCTTCACTCATATGAGAAAACATAGACTTTTAACTGGCTGGGGCTGAGTATTTCAGGGGAGGGAAAGAGGATGAATGAAGTGACCAGAAGTGGCCAATCTATTAAAAATGTCTACCTTTCTATTTCTTTTTTTTTTTTAGCCTTTACTTTCTCCTCTGTCCATTGGGCCACCTACCTGTCCCTATCTGTTAGTTTCTCAAAACATTAAATGACAAATTCATGGTATTGTCACTAAAGAAAAATTTTAAAAATTTCGGGTCTGTTGATATGAATGTCGTAGTTTTATTTCTTGTCATTTTGTAGTTAGTATAATATCACTTACCGTAGGATAACAGCAGAATTCTACATATATAACTCTTCATTTATTTTAAGTCCAAGCAACACATTCTTGTCTAATTCGCCTTGAATTTAGGGCAGAGCCTTATTTAAGCCCTCGTATTCCTATATTCCCCTGATAATAGCGTTACAGAACTGCTCTAGTCTACACAGAGGACTCAGTAACCTTAATTGGCATTTATAGGGTACTTAAAGGGTTACGATATACGATATCGTTTTTGTCCCTCATAACAATAGGCAATACCTGTTATTATCCCCATTTTTACAGCTGAGTAAATTGAGACTTAGGAAGATTAAATGACTTTGAACGGTCACTAGACCACAGCGAGTGCCAGAGACAGCAAATCTCTGCAGATTCCCAATCCATTGTTCTTTCCAGCATACCATTTTGCTTTGCTAGTCTCTCTCCAGAGCTACAGCCCCACATCACCCTCTCATGTGGTGATCTCATCAACTCCCAGGAGTTCAATTATCATCTCTATGCAGATGATTCTTACATCTATGTATCCAGCCCTAACCTCCTTCCTGACCTCCAGTCCTGCATTACCAACTGTCTTTTAAATACCTTGAACCGGATGCCCCATCTGCGTCTTAAACTCAACATGTTCAAAACTGAACTCATTATCTTCCCCTGCAAATGCTTCCCTCTTCCTAAATTTCCTATTACCATCGAGGGTTCAGCCCAAGTGTCATCCTTGGCTTCTCCCTCACACTCACCTCCCGTATCCATTCTGTTGCCTAATATAATCGTTTCTTTTTCTTTGTAACCTTCACGGCATCTCTCGTGTATGTCCCCTTCTCTTCCCTTCCATCTGTCATCCCGATGCAGGCTCTTCTCACGTCTCGTGTTTTCTAATGTAACAGTCTTCAGTCTCCCTGTCTCCTCGCTCTAATGATCATCTCCAGACATGACAAAATGGTTTTTCCTAAAGTGTTGGTCTGACCATGCTATTCTCCTGCCCCCTATGCAGCGAACGCTAAGGGATTCCCTGTTCACTTCAAGATCAGATACAAAGTCCTCTGGCATTTCAAGCTCCTCACCTCACTTTCCAATTTTCGTACACTTGACTTCTCTCCCTGCATTCTGTGATCCACCTTCATGGGCCTACTTGCTATTTCTTGTACATCACACTCCATTTCCATTCTCCATGTGTTTAGCTGGCCCCTGTGTTTGGATTGCCCTTCCTCTTCCCCGGCATCTCTTAGTTTTCCTTACTTCAAGACACAGCCCAAATGTGGGCTTTTTTAGGAGGTCTTTCCCAGTACCCTCAGCTGCTAGTACAGGCCCTCTGAAATAAAATTCCCTCAACTCTGTATATACCTTGTAAATACCTAGATATTTGCATATCGTCCTCTCCGTTAGGATTAATGATCCTTGAAGTGTTTTTGCCTTTCTATGTATGCCTTAGCATGATGCCTATCACATAGTAGGCATTTAAGCAATCATTATAGACTTGACTTAATGATGAGATTTAGAGTTGGAAAGGACCCTAGACATAATCATATAAAGCTTCCTCATTTTACTGAGGAAGAAATCAAGGCCCAGAAACATGAAGGGATTTGTCAAGGTCTTATGTGACAGAGGCTAGATTTGAACCCAAGTCCTCTGTCCAGGTCCAGTGTTCTACTAAAACTATTAGCAACTTCAGCTCTACTAATTTAACCAATATTTATAATTTCTTCTTCTAGTTCTTTATCATATATATGTATGTATTTCTATTTATTTATCTATTTATCTCTCTATCCATCTGTCTGTCTGTCTGTCTCTATATATATATTTATATATACGCTGGTAAATTCTTAGTTTTCTATTATTGTCTTCATTCTCTTTTGCTGCCCCCTCCTCCCTGCCCCTTCTTAATCAGATTCAGTAGGTACTGCTATATTATTAACTCACATTTGTTCCCAGGACTCCCTCAGCCTATGGAAGAGGCCCCATTCTTGCCTTTGGCATGGTCTAGAAATGAAGCAATGATTTTTGGTTCCCTTGCTTGGGTAGTTTTGTGTGTTACATACCAAAGAGTGAATAGAAATGACGCACTGTGGCAGCTGTTGGGGCGACTGATGGAGGGAATGCTAATTATGTTCAATCTTAATGTTCTTTGTTGAAAGGCACTCTAAAGTTACTGACTGCAGATTAGCCTGAGGCACGGACACCTGGCTCTGGCTAGATCGTGTATCTACATAGCAAACCACATGCTATAAGAGAAACGGCGTCACAGTGAACTCGTGTGGACTATACATTTTTTGAACCCATTTGGGGCAAGTGGGTTGCTGCAGACACATTTTTTAGGGAGATATGGCTCTGTCCATAGTGCTTCTACATGCTGGTAGTGGTACATTGAAGGCAATTTTATTTGGGTATAAGTGTACATACATGTATGATATTGATGCGTGTATGCTTGAGAAGGCCCATTCTGCATATATCAAACTTTGGTTGTATCTCTGAGTGACCAGGGCACCAGACTATTTAGTCATGGCAAGTCTGATGTTATAGTCATTTGTGTACCTGTCTGATCACCCCCTCTACTGTATTGGGAACCATGTCAGGGCAGGGACCAAGTCATTTTTTCTTTGTATTCCTTACAGTGTCTAGAAGAGTGATAGCGAACCTTTTAGAGATCGAGTGCCCAAACTGCAACCCTCATGCTACCTGTGAGCCCCCACCACCACCTTACCCCAGAAAGGGGAGGGAGGAAGTGCTCCCATTGGGCTGCTGGGCAGAGGGGTTGGGAATGCGAAAAAGTGTCCTCAGGCACATGTGGGGAGGGGATCAGTCTCTTCAGGCATGTGCGGCATAGGTTTACCAGCACAGTTCTAGGCCAATAACTTATAACTAATATGTATTCCCCATAATATATACATATAGTGTGTTTGTGTGTACATATACACACACGTGTGTATATGTACACATGTGTATAAACACACTATGTATATATGTGTGTCTAGGTGTATATGCGTATTTATATGTTAAATGAATGAATGGTCAAAAATAACATAGGTAGAATTTTGCTGGAGTCAGTCTACTCTGTGATGACGGAGTCATAGAAGTTTGAAAGCTAGAAGGGTTTTCAGGGCCTAGAACTCAAAGGTTTTCTTGTCCAGCCCATGCCTACAAGATTATACTACACAGTAGCTGACAAGTGGCCTCCACAGGGACCTTAGTGATCATCTTCTAGTACAACTCTTGGATTTTATGGATGAAGAAACGCCCAGGTCTAGTACCCTACTCTGCCTTTTTAAAAACAATGTCTCCATCAAATCATCCTCCAGCCTTATGCATGAGAACTCCAAATAAGGCAGGACTGTGATTTCCCAAGTTAGTGTTGGATGACTTTCCTTGTTAGGAAATTCTTTCTTACACCCAAACCTAAATATGACTCTTTGTAAGTTCTCTCTACTTTCCTGGGTCTGTGATCAGAGGTTGGACAGAACAAGGTTAATCCCTCTCTCACATGCCAGTTGTTCAGATGCTTGATAGCAGCTGTCATGTCCCTCCCAAGTCTTCTTGTTTCCATGCCAGCCATCCCCAGCTCATTCTACTGCTCCTCACACAAGAAAGCTCTCTCACTTTACTGGTACCCCTTCTCTGGAATGCTCTAGTTTGTCCACATGCTCCCTAAAATGTGATGTCCTGAACTGATCGTGGTATCTGAGCCTTGGACTGACCGTGGGCTCTCTTGCCACCCTAGTTCTAGGTACTCTGTGTCATCTAATACAGTCCAGATTCTCCTTGCCTTTCGTGGTACTTTATTACAGGCTGGTGCTAAAAGTATTGGAATCGATAAGAGGTTATCTAGATTATAGATAGGGGAGGGCAGAATAAAACAGGGGCAGAACTTTCCTCTCCAGTCCTTCAGATACTTTGAAAGGATCTGAGGATATTTGTTTGTTAAGAAGTATTATCCCCAGGGCCTAGCCCAGTGCCTTGCTCACATGCCGTACTTATTAAATGCTTATCAAGTGGAATTGAATCGAGGCGCCTTCTGTATCCCCAACCTTTGAAAAGAGATATTGAGGCTACAAGAAGATTGGTATCATCACTTGTTAGGTACTGATATGAATTAGCTGTTCTCTGAAGACTGGTAGATCTGAAATCAGGATTGTGCCCAGTGGACCTGGTACTATTTCCTCAGAAAACTGTGTTCAGGGATGGAGGAAAAAACAGGAGATATTCCCTGTGATACCAGTTGGCTACATCAGTTTTAAGGGGCAGGTGTGCCCTGCTATTGTCTTCCTCTGAGAGCATGTGAGAGGCTTTTTCAATATACAGGCAAGAGACTTCTTGTTAATTGATTTTGGTAAAAAGCCAGCAAAAATCAGCCCGGAGACCCCTGCCAAACTGAAAAGGCCAAGGGAAAGTTTCATTTCAAATGTCTGAAGGGCTGTCATGTGGAAAAGGATTAGCTTTGTTCTACCTGATCCCTGAGGGCAGATGCAAGAGCAAGGAGGAGAAGGTGCAGGGAGGCAGATATAGGTTTGGTTGAACATTGTATCTGTGGAATGGAGTGTACCGGAAGGGAATGGGTACCTGCTCCCTAGAGGTGCTCAATAAGACTGGCCAACCACTTGTTGGGTCTATTGTGAAACGGATTCTTGTTCAGGGAGTATCTAGACTGGATGGCTTCTGCGATCCCTTCCAACTATGAGAATTTGTGATTCGATAAAAAATCTTTTTGAGTAGTTTTTAGATTGAATTAACATTTGTTAATTGCCCACAATAACTGAATTACTGTACCATCTAGATGTTCAAGTAAGAGTAGTGTCTGGAGATGACCAGGTGAAAGGTTATTACCATGATAGTGGTAAACATTTGGGGGACCTGATCAAATAGTATTGCATGGTCACTTGAGTCGGTGGGCATGTAAGCACCACTGGGGGCTCTAGGAACTGTTGTTCGTTTTGGGGTTGTGGCTTTATTTCAGGTGGTTAGGGGGTGAGGTACCTGCTTATTGCAAGGATTCTTGGTTCCTTGAATTGATTTGTGAGCGAGTTATATTTATGCTTTCTGACCTTTCCCTTCCATGGCTCAGGAGAAATTACCTTTTTCTTTTGTCTTCTTTTGTTTTCTTTTCTTTAAATCCTTACCCTCCATCTTAGAAGTAATACTGTGGTGGCTCTCATTCTACTGAGCCACCCAGCTGCCCCTGAAACTCCCTTTTTCAAAGATGAAATGTTCTCATATTGTTTCTGTCTTCAATTGTGTGGCACCATTTTCTTAGGAGAGTAGAAGCATGAAAACATTGCTCAGATTTGACCACCAGTGCCTTCCTTTTGAGAAGCAAAGCATTGTCATGGCTGCTTGTTGGCCAATTCAAATAACAGGGAGATCCGAATGGTAGGGCCACATCCAAGGTTGTGTCCCTGGCCAAAATGATGTTTACTTGGGTTTGTGTTGAAATGAGTCTCTGGCACATGTTTGTTCATTGATTCCTAGAGATATGGTTTCTGGCATTGCTTTTTTGCCTATTTTTAGAAAGGTGATTGGAAAATTTATGTTTGCCGTGAGGCTGACACTAATGCCTTTTACCATATTGTAGGAACCAGACTGGGTCCATGTGGAAGAGCTGTCTTTGAAGTCTTAGAGGCCTTCCCCTTGGGAAATGCTGTTGTACGGCACTGGCAATGTTCAAATAGATAGAATCAATTGAGCAATACCACTACTGGGTTTGTACTCCAAGGAGATAATAAGGAAAAATACTTGTACGAAAGTATTTATTGCCGCACTTTTTATAGTGGCAAAAAATTGGAAAATGAGAGGATGTCCCTCAATTGGGGAATGGCTGAACAAATTGTGGTATCTGATGGGGATGGAATACTATTGCGCTGTAAGGGATAATGAACTGGAGGAATTCCATGTGAACTGGAAAGACCTCAAAGAATTGATGCAGAGTGAAAGGAGCAGAACCAGGAGAACCTTATGCACAGAGACAGATACACTGTGGCACAGTTGAATGTAGTGGGACTTCTCTACTAGCAGCAATGCAGTGATCCAGGACATTTCTGAGGGACTTATGAGAAAGAAAACTATCCACATCCAGAGAAAGAACTGTGGGAGGAGAAACACAGAAGAAAAACATATGATTGATTGCTTAGTTTGATGGGGATATGACTGGGGTTTCAGTTTTAGAAGAACAATATTACAAATATGAATAGTATGGAAATAGGTCTTGAACAATGACATATGTAAAACCCAGTGGAATCGCTTGTCAGCTCTGGGAGTGGGGAGGAAAGAGGAGAGGGAAAGAACATGAATCTTGTAACCATGGGAAAATATTCTAAATAATTAAAAAATAAATAAAAAGAAAAAGAATTAAGAAAAAGAATCAATTGGATGTTAGCTCAATGAGGATAGGGCCTGTTTCATTCTTCTATCTTTAGGACTTAGCAAAGTGCTTTGCACACAATTAATATTTAATAAAAGCTTGGGAGACCAAATTGAATTCACTAGCTCACAGAGCAAGATACAGTGATCCCTCACCTATCATGGAAGTTATGTTCCTGAGACCTCCACAAAAGGCGGAAATCCACAAAGTGGCAGCCTTATATTTATTTTATTATATATATATATATATATGTAATATATATATATATATATTTTAAGACTTTATAAACCCTTCCCCCTATAAACTTTTTCCACACTCTTATTAACCTACAGTCACTGAGCCAAGCAGCACCCAGGATACAGAACACAATGCTGTGGTTGGTTGCCTTTCATTCCATC
>NC_058136.1:38875568-38919320 GCF_016433145.1 Gracilinanus agilis
GTATTGGCTCCTAGGTAGAAGAGTGGTAAGGGTAGGTAGGCAATGGGGGGTCAAGTGACTTGCCCAGGGTCACACAGCTGGGAAGTGTCTGAGGTCATATTTGAACCTAGGACCTCCCGTCTCTAGGCCTGACTCTCAATCCACTGAGCTACCCGGCTGCCGTCTCTTCCTTTTAATGGGGATGATATTAGGAGTGCGTATCCTCCATGGCTGTGGTGAAGTCAGAATCACAAAAGCAATTAGAATAATGGTCTAGCACTGCTCGGGGAGGGCCAAGATCTGTTGGGTGAGATGCCTTCCCTCCAAGGGCATGTTACAGTAGCCTTAGTGCCAGAGATTGCCTTTGGCCTGATAAGCAAGCCTCTAAGACTCTGGCCAGGCTGGCACAGTGGAGTGAAGACTGAGAGAAGAGCCTGAGGATCCCGCTTTAAGCTCTGTCTCTGACACTCGCCAGCTGCGTAGTTTCAGACGAGGAGCCTTGCTCACTCACCTCTCTTGGCTCTGTTCCCTCATCTGGGAAATGAGAGGACTGGATTGGCATTCAAAGTCTCTTCCATCCATGCTCCTAAATGACTTCTCCCTCTCCATTCTCATGTGGAACACTTTGGTCTTTCTTTACCTTCATCTTCACCGTGTGTGTAACTGTACACATTCGATGTTTGGGGGGAAACTTTAGCCAAAACGTATCTGACTTCAGCATCCTCATCATACCAAAAAAAATGTCATCCTCAAAAAACCCAGCTTCTGCTCGACCCCTTACATTAGTCCTCCTTTTAATGATCACTTTATATCTTCAAGAGCAAAGTTCCATTTTCATCCAACAGGAGTTCCCATGGTCATTCCCTGCAGCAGCAGGAAGGCCAGATATTCCCCAACTCTAGGGGAAGGAGCATGATAGGAAAGAGCCCTGACCTGGGAGCCGGGACATAAATTGGAGTTCAATTTCTGATTAGCTGCTTGGCTCTGTTCAGGCCATTTATCTTCTCTGAACCTTAGTTTCTCCATCTATAAAATGGGGAGGTTGGGCTTAAGGCTTCATCTAGCTCTAATTCTGAGTCAACTGAAATAGGGGACTCGAAACTTGTCAGAGCTGGAAAGGGCTGGCAGCAAAAGGATTTGTTTTTTCTTTCTCAAATCATGATTTTCCAGTGTAGGGAAGGAAGAAAAGAGAGTTGTGTTGCTCATCCTCTCTTAAAAGTAAGGATTCCAGGGGCAGCTGGGTAGCTCAGTGGAGTGAGAGTCAGGCCTAGAGACGGGAGGTCCTGGGTTCAAATCTGGCCTCAGACACATCCCTGCTGTGTGACCCTGGGCAAGTCACTTGACCCCCATTGCCCACCCTTACCACTCTTCCACCTATGAGACAATACACCGAAGTACAAGGGTTTAAAAAAAAAAGGTAAGGATTCCAGAGATGGAGAGGACCTCTGAAGCCATCTAGGCCAACTCACTCATTTTACAATCGAAGAAACTGAGACTTTCCTAAGGTCACAGAGGTTAAGAATCAGTCAATCTGAGGTTTGAACTCAGGTCTTGTTATTATAGCTTCATTGTGTATTCTGCTAGGCCCTGAACTGGTCAGAACTGTAAGAGTAGGAATAATATCTCTTCTAGCCTGTATCCCTTTCCTTGTTTTCCTCTGACTGCTTCTTTTATCCAGTCAGGGATGGATGCTATCTTTTTTGGTCTGCTTTTTATTTTTTGCAATAAACAGTATTACATAGTGAATAGAGTACCAGATTTGGAGTCAAAAAGACCTGAGTTCAAATCCTACCTCAGATACTTACTAGCTGTGTGACCCAGAGAAAGAATTTATTTAATTTCTATATGCCCCAGGGAACTTTCCAGGCCGTACGGACTAAATTATAGACAGAGATCTATTCTGTATTGTTTGAGGGGAGTTCCCTAACCGGATAAAGTAATGGATTCTCCAGGATTTGGGTTATTTTTTATACCACTCCCATTGGCCCATACCCTGGCCTCTCCTCACATAAGGTCCTTCTTTGTAAAAAAGAAAATCAGCTCTACAAAACACACTTTCTTAGTGAATGTGTCTGACAGTGCATGTAGCATTCTGTATTCCTAATCAACATGGAAGAAGGAAGTGGATTTCTGGTTCTCTGGAGCTGAGATTGTTCTCCTTTTCCATAGGAGCATAGATTCAGAGCTGGTAAGACATTTGAGGCCATCTAGTCCACTGGCCTCATTGTACAGATGAAGAAACTAAGGCTTTTTGAGGTGGAGTGACTCACTCTATGAGGTCACACAAGCTAGGAGGGGGAGAGAAACTTTAGAGCTGTCTCTTCCTCCTAATTCTTTTATACAAGAGAACCTTTCTCAACCTCTGCTAAAAGTAATTATGTACATCAGCCTAGGCAGAGCCTTTTTTAAAACTTTCTTTCATTAGGGTAGATGGAAAATTCTCTTTCTGATTAATTAAACCTTAGCACTTCCCTAAGACTTTACATTTATTTTTGTGTGAATCTTTATCATCTATAGTGCGGAAGCCAGAGATGATTCTCTTGCCATAATCAGATATTGTCTGGCAGCTTGTTTGCCTTTAAAACACTCTAGTAAGGCAATCTGGGATGTGTGTATGTGTATGTGATAAATTGAGAGAGAGAGAGAGAGAGAGAGAGAGAGAGAGAGAGAGAGAGAGAGAAAGAGAGAGACAGAAAGAGAAAGAGAGAGAGAGAGAGAGAGAGAGAGAGAGAGAGAGAGAGAGAGAGAGACAGCAACAGAGACAGAGAGAACTGATGGTGCTGTTGAAATACCTGGCCTTGAAGGTAGAACTAGGAGCAGTGAATGGAGACTTGGACTTACTGTAACAATCCCCCACCATTAAATTTGTAAAGGATGCTAAGTGCCCTCAAGAGGAATGGGATGCCCGGGCAGGTGGTGTGTTTCTCCTCACTTCAGGTCTTGAAGCAAAGCCCAGGCGACCACTCGGAAGGGATGCTGCACAGGGGCAGCACATCCAGGGACAGGCTGGAGTAGATAGCTTCCGAGCTTCCTTCCTAATCTGAAATTCAGAGAATCAGAGATTGAAAAGGAATGGGAGAGGTCATCTAGGCTTAGCCTCTCATTTGACCATTTTTGGGGAGGGGAAACACAAAGAGGGTCACATAGGTAAGAAGGGACTGAGGTGGCATCTGACCTAGGATTCTTTCCAGCACTTAGCTGAGTGCTGGCCTAGAGCAGATGCTTCATAAATGATGATCAACACGCCTTTCCCCTCTGCTACACTGCTTCTCTATTCTGCGAGTCCCGACTTTGCTGCTTATTAGTTGTATGACTCTGAGCAACACTCAACTTCTCTTCACTGTGCTTTAGTTTCCCTCCCTGTGCAATGGGCAGAGTAATCCCTGCAGGACTTGCCTCATAGGGTTGTTGTGGGGCCTGCACAAGGAAATGTATATGAATGTGCTATGTCATTTTAACCTATTGTATAAACATAAGGGTTAATTGGTAATTAAGTCATTATGTTCATAAAGTTCTGCTAAATTTCCTGTGGGAAGCTCACTACTTTGTAGAAATAGTCTTCCGTGTTCAGAATTGCTGTTATTGGGGTCTGGATTTCTGTCTTCTTACTGACTTGCTTTTGCTTAAATAGTGCCTTAAATACTCCAAGCCTTTCAGTCCTTCTTCTTGTCTGTCACAACTTCTGATGCTGGAATATGCCATGCCAGTGTGTTAGGCCAAGAGCAGCGTCACAAGATGGACTCAGGTCGCAGTTCAAGGAGACTTGCGGGACCTTGGAAGCTGGGAGTGGAATAGGCAGGCCACTTCTGGATGCTGTACAGGCTTCCTTGTTCTTGTGAGTGCCTCTTGAATGAGGAGCCTTCCCTTAGCATCCTCAGAAGGCACCTCTTCTCTCTCCATCCCTTGGCGGTGCATCGAGACATCTCCGTGTGCGGATACGTGATCTTGAGGAGGAAGGAGGTCTTTCTTCCTGAGTGGCAATGGAGGTAAGCTGGGCTATGAAATTAGCACCTCTAAGGCTGTAAGTTTGGGTGCCATTTAAGGGACACCAGGTTCTTAGCACCTCACTTTAGTTACTTTCAGAGACTGGGTGTAAGGGTGTTGGCCATCCCTCCATCAGTGCTGAGCATAGGTTTACAAAAGCCATCACACTTTAGTAAGTGGTATACAGGAGTTTCTGGACCCTTCCTTTCCACAAATTGTGGCGACTAACCCTTGAGGGATGAGCCCCTCCACACTCTGCTAGGCTGGTCCTTGAACAACACACACATACAATTTTCCCAGTTTGGTGTAGGTTTTGCCAGAGTTTGGATTTTGTAATTGCCATGGGGCACCCAAATACCACAATGTGGCACTAGAGGAAGATGGCAGTGGGAGCCCATGAAATAAGCCAAGTAGGACTACTGTTTCCCTCTACTTTTTGAGCCTCCATGGGTACTTCTGGATATACTAGATATAAAGATGCAATGATACTTGTCTGCAAGAACTTCGTTTTTTAACAAAAGAGACCATAAAGGCAAGCACAATAATGTAGAGAGGACCAAGGTGCATCAGTGAGTTGAGGACCATGTTGGTCGGGGAGGAGAATGGTTCTGTTCATTAGAAGGACTTCCTGGATGGAAGGACATTGGGTACAGCCCAGACAAATGGAAGGATGTTGTTCCTCAAATTGGGGCTTATTTTTTTCTGAGATTTAAAAAAAATTTTATTTTGAATATTTTCCCATAGTTACATGTTTCATGTTCTTTCCCTCTCCCCCAAGCTCCCCTAACCCCACTTAGCTGATGCACAATTCTACTAGGTTTTACATGTATCATTGATCAAGACCTAATTCCATATTTTTGATAGTTGGACTAGAGTTATCCTTTGGTGTCTACATCCCCATTAATATCCCCATCAGTCCATGTGTTCAAGCAGTTGTTTTTCTTCTGTGTTTCTCCTCCCACAGTTCTTCCTCTGAATGTGGCTAGTTTTCTTTCTCATAAGTCCCTCAGCCTTGCTCTGGACTCTTGCATTGCTGCTAGTAGAGAAGTCCATTATGTTCGATTGTACCACAGTGTATCAGTCTCTGTGTACAATGTTCTCCTGGATCTGCTTCTTTCACTCTGCATCAATTCCTGGAGGTCTTTACAGCCAACATGGAATTCCTCCAGTTCTTTATTCCTTTGAGCACAATAGTATTCCATCACCAACAGATACCACAATTTGTTCAGCCATTCCCCAATCGAAGGACATTCTCTCATTTTCCAATTTTTTTGCCACCACGAAGAATACGGCTATAAATATTTTTGTACAAGCCTTTTTCCTTATTATCTCTCTGGGGTATAAACCCAGAAGTGGTACAGCTGGGTCAAAGGGCAGACAGTCTTTTAAAGCCCTGTGAGCATAGTTCCAAATTGCCATCCAGAATGGTTGGATCAGTTCACAACTCCACCAGCAATGCATTACTGTCTCAAATTGGGGAAAATTAGACAAAACTCAGAGAGTGGAAGGGAGGACCAAGTGCCAGGGAAAGCAAGAAAACAAGGGCTGCTGGGCTTTTTTTCTCCTTGATTTCCTTCCCTTCCTATAATAACTGTTTAACAAATGCTTTGCCATTCATCTGTCCATACCCAGTTTCTCTGAGGAGCCTTGATTCTAGCTTTAATGCTGCTATTACTTACTTATTCCACCTCAGGTAAGTCTGGATATCTGTTTCCTCATTTGTAGAAGGAGGGACTAAACTAGGGGTCCTTATCCAGCGATTCCCAAAGTGGGCGCCACCGCCCCCTGGTGGGTGCTGCAGTGATCCAGGGGGGGCGGTGATGGCCACCGCTGCATTTATCTTTCCTATTAATTGCTATTAAAATTTAAAAATAATTAATTTCCAGGGGGCTAAGTAATATTTTTTCTGGAAAGGGGGCGGGAGGCCAAAAAAGTTTGGGAACTACCAGACCTAAAATTTTATGTTTCAAAGATCGAATCTTATAAATTCCAAGGGACTCTCCAGATTTTTTGGTTTCCTAGTTTTCATCCACTTACTTGACATAAGTAAGGCATGTCTTGGTTATCATTGTTATTGTTTTGTCACATAGCTATTTCTTAGCATGCAGCTTGGTGCTTTTTCTCCATTTGGGGGTGGTAGTGGTGGAAATATTAATGAATGAGACTTAATTTTCCTTTTCATATTTTCTTTCGAAGCAGCACTTTGAAGTGTTTTCCCATGAAACGCTGAACCAGCACCAGGTGAGAAGGCTTTTATGAGGGTAACATGGGGACCTCTTTCATTGTGAGTTTTCCCAAGCATGCCCTGTCTGTGTTTCAGGCTTGTTTCTGTGTCTGAATCTGCCAAGCACTCCTGATTCCTTACATGGTTTTCCAATGATTCACTCTGCCCCAAACTTCACCTTGTCAAAGTTATGGTTGAGATTAAAAATAAATGTATCGCTGAGGGGACAAAGTCCTGTGAACTGGTTGAGAGTTTGGCGAAGCATTTTCCAGCTGGTTTGTGGCCCTGACACAATCCTAAACCAGAATCCTGCCTTGGAAAGTTCTAAGTGGCTTTGTGAGGACCCATTGTTGGTGGTCTTGAAAAACCTTCCAGCTGGGGGGAAAACTGTTAAATGCCTGGGCTGGAGCGTGGAGAATGCATTTTTGGCAGGGTTTTCATCTTTTAAAAATGTTTCAGACATGGTTTCATGCTAGCATTGTCCATCGTGCAGTTGTTATGAGTCCATGGTTTCATGGAAATCTATTTTAATGGTCGGATTCTCTGAAAAATTCAGAGAGATCTGCTCAGAAAGACAAGACTTTCTCTCTGTGTCTCTCACTGTCTCTCTGACTGTCTCTTTTTCTGTTTCTCTCTCTCCTGCCTCGGTCTCTCCTCTCTCCCCTTTCCTCTCCTCTTCTTCCTTCCTCTTTCTTGTTATAGTGGTAGGGAATGACCGTGCAGACCACAAACAGGATTCCCAAATAAAAAGGGCAAGGGGAGACGGCTCTGAGTGGATGAGGAGAAAGAGGAGTTCTAACGGGACATGCAAGAGTTGGAAAATGGATGATATATGTACCTGAAATCAATTGAAGATGAGCTGAGACAAGAGCAAGGCTGAGGAAGGGGATTTCTTTAAAGCTTGAGCATATGGTAGAACATGAAAAAAAACACATCAAGAACCCAGTGTAACTTGGACCATATTGATGATATCTTGAACAAGGCAATGGAATTTACTTCCACGAAGGAAAAAAAAAAGTCTGCTCACCACAAAGTGGGAGAAGTCCCTTTCTCAAGAAATGATTATTTATCTTCTTTCAAAAAAAAATCCTGGTTTTCAAGAAAACAAAGACCCCACTTCATTAAGATGCCCGGGACACCATCTTTCCTAACGTCACACCTCACTGCTCAGTCTTCAAAGGAGCTTACCAGAAACATCCGGGGGCTCAGGCTTTATTCTGTAGCTTCTTAATCACTGATGCCTTTGCTTAGCAAAGATGTCTAGGAGAGAAACCATGTGAAAGTAATTCCACTGTGTGATTAGAAAAAGCTGCTGGAATGGGCCCCTGGAAATGTTTTTCATCAGAGCTGTGTGTCAGGCATTGTAGTTGTAGGCATGGTATGTCTGGGCATCGTATGTGTAGGCCTGGTATATATACTGCCTCGCCTGGGGGCTTTACCTCCAGGGATGCTGCGTGAAGAGTCTCAGCCTTGCCAGCCAGCTCGTATGCTTTTAGAGTGGACTTCATAGAGAGAGAATGTGGGGCTGAGTGGAGGGCCTCTTCAAATGGTGCTTTTGGCTAGAGTATTATAATTGGACCGAAGTTTGACCTAAAACACATGCCATCCTTTTTTTTTCCTTCTAACTCTTACAAGGCAGTTATGCAAACGCTCTAATCTCTTTTCCCTTGAG
Source organism: Gracilinanus agilis (assembly GCF_016433145.1). Classification (NCBI taxonomy): domain Eukaryota; kingdom Metazoa; phylum Chordata; class Mammalia; order Didelphimorphia; family Didelphidae; genus Gracilinanus; species Gracilinanus agilis. The sequence goes on from NC_058136.1 coordinate 38,883,428, forward strand.
TACCCCACAACTAAACTCTCACCTTGACTATCTGCTTCCCTGTCTGCCATTTTTAATTACTTTTTTTTTTTAAAAAAAAAGTAGTCATCTGATTGGATAGAGAGCCAGGCCTAGAGAAGAGAGGTCCTGGGTTCAAATCAAGCCTCACACACTTCCTAGCTAGATGATCCTGGGAAAGTCACTTAACCCTAATTGCTTACACCTTACCACTTTTCTTCCTTGGAAGTGATATTTAGTATTGATTCTAAGAGAGAAGGTAAGGGTTAAAAAAAGTAGTAATACCATTCATTATTTTTTACAGTCATTTGATCTCATTTCCTCTTTCAGATATCTTCATAATTGATTGGCCAGTGTCTTTCAAAAGATGTCACTTCTAGCACTCCCTGGGTTTTTTGATTCAGCCCAGATGCTCTTCTGTTGTTTTTTTTTTCCCTCCATTTCAACTTCCTTATTGAGCACACTAGGGACTATATTATAATACTGGAATTCAAATGTGGTGACTCCTCTGTCATTGATGGAGAAAAGGATTTTTTATTATCAAAATACTGACATATCTTTTCCATTTTTCATATTTGTTGTACTTCCATTTTTTTAAACCCTTACCTTCTGCCTTGGAGTGTATTGGCTCTAAGGCAGAAGAGCGGTAAGGGTAGGCAATGGGGGTCAAGTGACTTGCCCAGGGTCACCCAGCTGGGAAGTGTCTGAGGCCAGATTTGAACCTAGGACCTCCCATCTCTAGGCCTGGCTCTTAATCCACTGAGCTACCCAGCTGCCTTCTGTACTTCCATTTTTATCTTCAGATGTCAATAGAATGATCTGACATAACTGGGTCTTGTACCAAGCTTTCTGCAGACTCATTTCCCCTTTCTGCCATTTCTCATTGACTTGTAAAGGGGTACTTTTTTATAATATCGGTCCACTTTCTCTTCTGTAAATTTTTACAAATGAATCAATTAGGTTAAACTGATGTTGCCCTTGGCTATCATATCCCTCTTGCAAAGGTCAACTGTTTACCGGCTGAAATAGTTTTTAGGCTCTTTTGGCCTTGCCATAGGCTAACCCTTTTTAGGAAATGGTGATTGCCTGTGTGGATGTGTTCCTTTATCCACTTCTCATTTTTTTAGCATCAAGAGCTTGTTTAAAAAGGTTAGATTGGACCGTTCCACTTGGATGCCATGTGTTCTCACCTTTCTTCTTTCATCTAAATGGGTGTTAATTTTGCTCTGGACTCTTAACAGGTCAGTGGTCTGACTCTGCAAATAGCTGATTGGTAAATGATTCCCACCTTGATAAACATTTATTTCCCCAGAATCCAAGAATAGCCACTATTTGACTTTTAAAGTCATTCTTCTTATATTTCCAGTCTTCTTACACCTCACCCCCTCCAGGTAGTCTTCAATCCAGTGACTTTGACCTTTTTTGTTGTTCCTTGAACTCCACATTTTCATCTTCTGACTCAGCATTTTCACTGGCTGTCCCTTTTGCCTAAAACTCTCTCCTCCTTATCTCTGTTTGCTGGCTTCCCTGGCTTCCTTCAAGATTTAGCAAAAGATCTGCCTTTTTCGAGAAGCCTTTCCTGGTCCTCTTTAATCTTTGGACCCTCCCTTGGAAACTGCCCCCCATTTATCCTGTTGATGTCTTCCTCGTATATAGTTATCTGTTTTCTCCCCAAATAGGCCGTGAGCTACTTGAGAGCAAGGACTGACCGTCTTTTGATTTTCTTTGTATGTTCTAATGCTTAGCACAGTGCCTGGCATATAAGATAGGTTTAATAAAAGCTTATCGAATTACTGACTGCTCTACAGGAGAAGAGGAAGAAAGAAAAGCAAACAGCTCATAAGACTTGGGAAAAAATATTGAGTTGGTGGTCCCTTGGGAACAAGAGACAGAGACACTGATGTGAGAGATACTTAAGAGCCTGAGGTTTCTGTGGTCTCTTTGGTGTAGGTACCCATCTACCAGTACAGATCATAGCCCATCCCCACCTCATCCTAGGTCATTCTCATGCCTGCCATTCCCTAAATATTCCATAGAGGATCTGTAGAATGAGAATAATCATATAATGGCACCTACCTCCCCGGGTCGTTGTGAGGTTCAAATGAGATATTTTGTATAATGCTTAGCACAATGCCTGGCACATAGCAGGCACCATATAAATGTTAGCTATTACTATCATTTAATCACTGTGCTAGATACTGTTTTCTGGGCCTTTTAATATTAGGGGACAACCAGTACCTAGGAGAGAGGGTGCTCAGTGAAAATGAGGTGGGAGAGAAAGGCAAATGAGAGAAAACGTGAGCTACCTTCTTCACTTCTTCTCTTGACAGAGCCCAAACCTGGAGTGGTGGAATGGATGAAAGGAGCATCTGAGCTGCTAAGCCATTGGGCCCAGGGCTAGATGCCAGAATTGGGAAAGAAACAGCACGAAGAGAACTTTGAAGATGATGAGCGAATACACCAATGGGGAGGTGAGGTCACTTGGCAACCCTTTCTATTTCTACTTTCTATTGGTCTCTCGCTATCCGAAGGACTGCAATGAAAACCCTGGCTGGGTAGCTTGGACCAGAAGGCACTTCACATGTGTTTGAGTCTTTTCACTAATAACGTGTTCCAGATTCATCTCGATGACGTGGAACCATGAAGAGTCTGGTGTCTGTTTAGAGAGTCCACTTGGACTCATCTTAAATTTCTCTGGGAAGAGACGAATTGGCATCCAAGTTTCGCTCCTCATGATGAAACAATTTGATGGTAGAATGGCTTAAATTAGCACCAAGGGCATTCAAGTCTGGTCTGTTGCCCATCATTAGGGATGTGAAATTGTGTACTGGTTCCATTTCTTGTCAATCCAAAGGACTCAGCCAAGCTCAAGGAGTCGGAGAACAGAGAGTGGACTTTGCCGTAAGGATTAGTTTAGTAGGTTGGGAGTCGTGGAAAAAGTCCTAGAGACCTTCATCAATTATTGTCCTCTGGGAACATTTCCATAAGAAGAGAGGCAGCGAGTTGATGGTTTTTTCCATGATTAGTATCATTAATGGATATTCAGTAAGACTTGTAAGATCACTAACCAGAAATGACTATTTCTTGAATATTTAAGCTGTGCTATAATAATAATAGCTCACATTTAGATAGGGCTTTACATTATTTCATTTGGTCCTTACCACAACATGTGGGGTAGGTGATATTATTAGCTCCATTTTACTGGTGGCAAAATTGAGTCTAAGAGACTTTTAATGTTTTGTCCAGGGTCATACAGCTTGTGAATATTACATCGGAGCCTAGGATTCTCAGACTCCGACATTCAGTCAGACTAAATAGAGTGCTGGGCTTGGAATCAGGAAGAACTGAGGTCAGATTTGAACTCAGACACTAGCTATGTGTCTGTAAGTCATTTATCTTCTGTTTGCCTCAGTTTTCTCATCTATAAAATAGGGCTGATGTGAAGATTCAGTGAGATAATGATTTTAAAGTGCTCAGGATAGTGCCTGGTACATAGTAGGAACCATATGCAAATGTTATCTATACCTATATGTATTGTTACACACACACACACACACACACACACACACACACGACATGCATTGGCACCCTTGGGCTCTCAAGGAGACTTCCTCTCTCTGTGTCAGTGAAAGATCAGCTTCCCTTGCAGCCAGGGCTTGAAAGGGAAGTGTTGGAAGGAGCTCCCCTCCCCACAAAGATGATCAGTGAAGGTGGCCCAGAGTGACACAGAAATGGGGATCGGTAATAAATACATCAGCTTTGGACAGGGAAAAGGAAGCAGCTGTAGTCAGGTAGATGAGGATGTAAACTGTTCTGCAAACCATAAAGCATCTTCTAAATAAGAGCCTTTATTATCAGCTGATACCACCCCTTTCTGTGAAGGCTGCGAGCCTCCGAGACAAGCAGCTATAAGCATCCTTTGTGGCCTGATGAGTTCTTCCAATCGTGGGTCTTTTCTTGGACAGGGAACATTCTCAATCAGTTCGATCTGTTTGGTTCAAGCTCTGGAGTGCTGGCAGGCCTGTGTGACCCCGGGGAAACTTTGGCCAGCAGCACTGGGAGATTGTTCCCTCTTGGCTCCTCATCTCAGTTAGTACCCTTACCTTGGAGCCTGCCCACTGGGGCCTGGATCCAAGGAACAGTGTCTTCTTGCCAGTGGGGCAAAGACTGGAGAGCTGGCCCGGATGGGTGATTTGGTTCCAAGCAAGGAGCCCCCACTGATGAAATCTGGTCGTGCTCCAGGCCAAGTGGGCTCTTATCAGGGAAGGATCTTGAAAGTGCTCTATCGCTACTCTTCTAAGGATGACACGTTGGGGCAGAAGTAAGAATCTCATGATGAGACAGACTTGTGACATTCAGCTGCTCTTATCATTTGCCAAAAAGCTCCTTGGAAAGAGGCATTTTGGCTGCCGTGCAAACAAAAGCTCACATCTGTAAAACCGGGGTGCTGGGAGGAGGGGCATTTCCTGATTTCCATCTCTTAGGTGATGAGAATTGATTTGTTCCTGAGAAAATGAAGAGCAGTGAGAATGCTTTGAAATGGCTGAAGAAGAGATCGCACCTGGCCTATTCAAGAGCCACTTTGCAATTTATTATTTGCGGTTTTATTTGCACTGTTGAACAATTAACATCACTCTTTGAAGCCCTTCATTGTTCATGATGCCCACGTGAAGGGAGCATAAAGTAGGGCCCGTCTATTCCAGCCTGCACCCAGTGTGTAAGTGGGGGGGCCTTTTCTCTGCTCTCGTAGCTGGAAAAATGGAGCTATCTTTGGCGTTGGGCCCCTCTGCTTTTCTTGGCATTTGCGTATTGGAACAACTTCCTAGATTCGCCCCGATGGTTGTTTATGAACAGTTTCTCATTTGTAAGGAACCCGGGAGGGTCATCCAGGCCAAGCATCTCTTTGGCACGACTCCATCCCATGGTCACATGGCCATCTAGTCTTGGCCTGGTGACCCTCAGACATGGAGAGCCGACCACCTCCCAAAGCAATCTCTTTGGCTTGGAGCTCTACTCGGCCCAAAGTTCTTTCCCATACCCGGCTCTTTGCAATTTCCACCCATTGGTCCTATTTGTTAAATGCTTACGTTATGCGTTGTACCAAGTGGCATCGGTACGAAGCGTAGAACGGAAGTCCTTCGCCTTTGAGGACTTGATATTCTTTTGTCGGAACACGGCTCGCACCTAGGCAAGACAATCGAGAATATAGTCAGTTCTGCTCCAGCTCTTGTTTTGAAAATGGAAATTTGTTTCAACGTGATTGATAGATCAGGGAACAATTTGAGTGGAATGCAAATTTAGCTTTTACTTATGCTTGATTTCATTAGCAAGAAACAGTAAACAGCACCCAGCTGAAGAGAGCACAAAATACCCACACAGCACTCAAGCATCTACTAGGCATCAGGCAAGCTTGGGTAACACCCCTTCACAGGAACTCGCAAGCTGCCCGTCTTTCCGCACCCACGGCCACAAGCAAACTTCAGGTCTTTTTCAAGGTAAAGCACCGTATTTATTATACATATATCTTTTGGTACAGCAGCAGCTGGGGGCTGAGGGGTACTGAACTGAACCCCCATAATTCATCCATCCTTCCTGCCCTACGTACACAACTTTGGCCTGGCCCTGCCCTTCCGTCCCCGATCCTGGAGTTGCTGCCCATGGTGGTGACCCTCACAGCCATAGCCATCCACTTTGCCAGCCTGGTCCTTGTGGGAATCTGGGCACAGACCCAACTGCTGCCTGAGACCACTGCCTCTATTTACTATGGTGTGTTTATATATTTCTTTAACATGGATTAAAGTGTGCTACCATTTTCACTTGGTTCCTAACTTTTTTATGAGTCACTGAGAAAGTTTTTGAGTGTCAGGCCTCTAACCCCATTTCTCCCATGAGTCCTCCAGTTTTTATTGCACCGTTTTTCATAGCTCTGGTTTTTAGGAACCCATTTGTCAAGTTATAGCAGAACTGCCCGCTTATAAAAAGTAATTTCAAGATGGAGAGAGTACTATAGGAGATGCAGGGAAGGTCAGAAAAGGCCTTGTGTACTGAGGTGGCATCTGATGAGATTTAAAGGGAACTAGGGATTCTTCTGGGAAGAGGTGATGAATGAGGACATGCTAGGCTTGAGGAACCAATCATGCAAAGATTCAAAGGCAGGAAATGGCAAATCGTATAGAGAAATAGCTAGTAAGCCAGTTTGAATGAGACAGAGAATACATGAAGGAGAATAACATGAAATTTGACTGTGAAGTAAAGGATTGGGGTAGGATTGAAATGCCTATGGTATTTCTTTCAATCGACTATGGTAGAACTTTTGGGCCACATCTTGAATTAAAATTCAACGGAAAACCTGACCAAATGTAACTTATTCTGTTATGGGCTTTAAGGTCAACTAGAAAAAAGGTGCGTGTGTGTGTGTGTGTGTGTGTGTGTGTGCATACATGTACACAGATGTATTTACTTGTATATCTAGCTATCTACTGTAAGTACTTGAAGGCAGCTGCCATGCCCACCACTTAGAAAGTTAGATAAGATTGAAATGGAGTTTCCTAGAAGGTGGTACCCAGAGTAGAATACAGTCCTCTAGGGTAGAGTCTGACCAAAGAAGAGTGCAGTTGGATGATCATCTTCCTCATAAAAAACACTATACGTCCATTAATTTCATCTAAGAGCTTGATAGCTCTTTTGGTGGACCATCACCCCACTGATTTCATATTAAGCTTGTGTTCCACTATGACGCCCAGATCCTTTTCACAAAAACTATTGTCTAGTCATGTACAGGTGAAGGTCCTATCATGTACCTGTGATCTCATTGGCCTCCATAGATTTAAATGTCATCTCCATGATGATGGTTCTCTGATCTAGCATTCCTGTCCCAGTTTTTCTCCTGATATCTATCTACCTCTCAGAGTCTTAGACTGGGTGTCCAGTAGACATCTTATACTCATTATGTCCAAAACAGAACTCATTATCTTTCCCTTTAAATACTCCCCTTCTCTTTCCTTTCACATTATTGTAGAAGGCAAAACCATCCTTCTAATCCCTGAGAGTCACAACCTAAATGTTATCTTCAATTCCTTACCCCTTCACCCCTCATATCCATTTTGTAGCCAAGCCTATTGATTTTGCCTTTGTAGCACCTTTCAAATATGTTCCCTCTCTCCTCTGACACTGCTGTCATCCTGGCACAGGCCTTCATCAGCTCACGTCTGGACTATTACAATAGCCTGCTAGTGGGTCTGCCCGCCACAAGTCTCTTCCCACTCCATTTCTTCCTCCATTTGGCCACCAAAGTGATTTTCTCAAAGTGTAGATCTGATTATGCCATCCCCCACCCCACCATATGGTAAATACCAGTGGCTGCCCATCACCTCTGGGATCAAATCCAAGATGTTCTAGTTGGCATTCAAAGCCCTCCATAACCAGCCTCCTCCTACATTTCTAGCCTATTTGCCTTAACTTTCTGCCACATACGGTTTAATCCAAGGATGTTGGCCTCCTTGCTATTCTATGAATAAGGCTCTCCATCTCTCTGCTCTGATCATATTCTCTGACTATATATACCTCATACCTAGGAGGCTTTCCTTCCTCTTTGTCTGCTGGCTTCCCTGGCTTCTTCAAAGGCCCACCTAAAATTTCATCTTCTACAGAAAACCTTACCTAAACCCTTCTAATTCTAGTGTCTTCCCTCTTGTAATTATTTCTTATTTACTCTGTATATATATATATATTTGTTTGCTTATTGTTTCCCTCTTTAGCTTGGGAACTCTTTAAAAGGCAAGAATGACACTCAGCACAGTGCCTGGCACATAGTAGGCACTTAATGAATATTTATTGACTATTGACTAGATTGCAACTCATCAACCATTGTTAGCCATCCTTTCCCTTTTGTGTCATCTATATATTCAACAAGTTTGCCACCTATTGCTTTCTGCATGTCTCTGATCAAAGACTGAACTGAGGACAGACCCCCAAGGCATTCCACTGGTGACCTTTCTCAGTTCTTCATGAACCTATTGATGACTCTTCTGAGTCTGCTTGTTAGTTCTCTTTTGACTTGATCTAACTTTGCTCTACTGAAGTTCTCATTTCTCTAGCCTGTCTCCTAATAGAGCATGACAAAGTTTGTTGAATTTTTTTTATTTATTTATGACACTCCCTTTCTAGTTGGGCAGCTAGGTGGTGCAGCAGGTAGAGTGCCAAACTTGTAGTCAGGAAGACCTGAGTTCGAATCCAGCCTTAGACATTTACTAGCTGATGACAAGACATTTAACCCTATTTGCCTCAGTTTTCTCCTTTGTAAAATGATCTGGAGGAGGAAATGGCCAACCACTCTGGTATCTTCAACAAGAAAACCCCAGATAGAGTCACAGAGTTCGATATGACTGAAATGACTGAATAACAACAATAACAACATTTCAGTTACCTAGTGTCCTCTCTGAAAAACAAAATAAAGCAAAAGGGGAAATCAAGTTAGACTGGCATTACTTGTCCTTTTTTTAATTATAAAAAAACAACCTTAACTTCTATCTTAAAATCAAAACTGTATTGGTTCCAGGGCAGGAGAGCAGTAAGGGCTAGACAATTGAGCTTAAGTGACTTTCCCAGAATCACACAGCTATGTCTGAGGCCATATTTGAACCCAGGATTTCATGTTTCTAGGTCTGGCTTTCAATTTTCTGAGCCACCTAACTGCCCCTGCATTACTTGTTCTAGATCAGTGATGGGCAAACTATGGTGGTGGGCCAGATGCGGGCCCCCTGAAATGTTCTATCCAGCCTGGCGGCATTATTCCTAATCTGACAAATACAATGAGTAGGATACGATACAATGAAACTTGGAAAGAGTTGTCTTAGAAACAGACTGACAGATGAGCATTTCCTTTCCTTTGGCCCCCTCTTTAAAAAGTTTGCCTATCACTGGTCTAGATGAAGCCTCACTAGCTCTTCATAATCATGGCTTCTCTTGTTAAACACAATCCAGGCCTCCCTGAAATAATGTGTTTTAGAGTCTTGCTAGTAATTGAAGTCAAGTTCTCTGGCACGTAGTATATCTCTTTCTATCTCTCTCTCTTTGTCACTATTTTCCCATTTTTGAACATTGGGATTTCTGTCCTCTTCCAATCCCATACCTCTGTTTAACCTTCTGGCCAAATGATATGCTGCTGGGTGTGGGCTCATTTGATACTGATGACCACCACCACCATTAGAAGCTTGCTTTTCAGGAGGACAGTATTAGCTAGCTGTTGCTGTCCATGATATTTGGGTCAATGAAATGCATAGTAGTATGGCGCAGGGTGGGGTAAGTAAACAAGTGCAGGGCTTGACATCCAGATCCTAGTCTCTGCCCTACTACTAAGTAGCTATGTGACCTTGGGCAAATCATTTCCCTTGAGCCTTGGTTTCATTTTCTGTAAAACAGGGGGAATGGACCAGGATGATCTTTAAGCACTTCCTTTCTGACTATGCTGCTGGAAATGTGAGATTAGTGAAAGAGAGATTTTGCTTTGACCTTGCCACTGTGCGGTTCCTTTTCTCTGACTGGAAGCCTGGGGCTGCTTTTCATTTGCACAGTTGAGCGATGCCTTAGTTCTTCCCTCCCTGACCAGGCTACTACCAATAATACTGTCAGAAGGGCAGCCAGGACCTCTGCAGATGTTAAGTTGTGTACACATGACGAGAACTGTGCCCACACCGCAACTGCCCAGGAAATGAACGCCCTTCAGAAAGAATGTGATGGAGAGCGCAGAGCAGAATTTCCCCCTTTAATTAAGGGCAATATTATTATTTAAAGTGAATGCCTTAAATTGGGTTTAATAGGATGCTACTTAGCAACGTACAAATGGAAGATGATGGCTTTCATTTTCTCAAGCTTGCACTAGGAGACCATGGGTGCAGGAGCCGAGAAGGGCAGATATTCTGGGAAGAATCACAGAATCACAGAGTCGGGAGGGACTTCAGAGGTCATCTAAACCCCCTCAAGACCCCTTGCTTTGAGATTCCCAGCAAGGAATCTCCTAGGATAATCCATTTGACCTTTCTACAACTCTGATGGTTGGAAACTTCTGGACATCAAACTGCTGACCCCTCCATATTGCAGAGGGGAGGGATGGGGAAGAATAGACAGATGCCAATGGGAAGGAACCTGCTCTCTATCCAAAGATAGTTGTTGGGCAAGGAGTAGACATTAATTGCTACATGGGGCCATGCCAAGAGCTTAAAAGAGCTCCAGGTAGTTCTCTGGCTTCCATTGAGGCTACCCCACAATTCTTTGTCATTGGAAGGTATTTTTTTTTAATTTTAAACCCTTAACTTCTGTGTATTGACTTATAGGTGGAAGATTGGTAAGGGTAGGCAATGGGGGTCAAGTGACTTGCCCAGGGTCACACAGCTGGGAAGTGTCTGAGGCCGGATTTGAACCCAGGACCTCCCGTCTCTAGGCCTGACTCTCCATCCACTGAGCTACCCAGCTGCCCCTTGGAAGGTATTTTTGAAGATAACTGAGAAAATGGATCTAAAGTACTTTCAGCTTCTAAAGAGAAAATACTGTTGAATAACAGAATGTTGACATTGTTTCTAAAGAAATTTTTTCAGTAACTTTATAGGATCAATCCCAATAAATAGTCAAAAGAGTGCTAGGTTTAGAGCCAGAGGACCTGGATTCATATCATTTCTCTCTTATATAGTATGCATATGATCTTGGGCAAGTTACTTAACTTAGATGGATCTTGGTTTCTACCTCTATAAAATGAGAGCATCAGACTAGATGTTAAAGGTCACCCCCAGCTCTAAATTTATGATCCCAGGAACAAAGAGAGCGGTTTGTGAGAACCAAATGTATCATTCACCCAAAGAGGTGATTTTCATGGCTTTGCTGATACTCACTGGTCACCATAGAAGAGGCCAAATGTCTGCTGTGCTGCTACCAGTGCAGGCCTTGACCAGTTGGCCTTTAAGGTTCCTTCCAGATTTGTCATTCTGTGCATCTTTGCTCTGCCACTGATTTTTTGAGCTTTGATTTTATCATCTATAAAACTGTCTAAGAATCCATTCACTTCCTTTTTCTTGATATTATGAAAAAAAGGGATTTGTAAATTATGAAATGTCTCATGAACACAAGCTGTTCGTGGAGAAGTGGCAGATAGGAGAGATGTTATAAAGGTAGAATCGACTGGATTTGGCAAAAAATTTCATATGGTGGGGGTGAGAGAGAGTAAGGAGTTGAGGATGCTACCTGGGATGATAACCCCTATTGGATGACTCTGTTATGGAAAGTTTATCTGTGATACCCTGTCAAGAAAAGAATCCAAAAGAGATTTGGGAAAACTTTCAAATAGATGTTAATTGCCTTAATTCACTACTTTGATGGGCCTTCAAATTCATCAATAGAGGGACTCCCTCTATCGGGGCAGATTCTATTCTGGCCATGCCTTTTTAGCCTTGTTTGGCCATGTTCTCCCATAAATCCTCCAATTTATTGGAGGCCTTCATCTAGAGTAGATGTTCTTGGCCTGAGATTGGTATATTTGAAATAACTTCAATAACTATATTTCAAGATTTTTGGTCTCTTGTACTCATCTATATTTCATTTTGTATGTTTAAAAACATGATTTTGGGCATAGGTAGGTGGCTCAGTAAATGAGAACCAGGCCTCAGAAGTAAGAGGTCCCGGATTCAAATCTATTTTCAGATATGTCTTTGCTGTTTGACCTTGGGCAAGTCACTTAACCCCCATTGCCTAGCCTTTACCACTCTCCTGTCTTGGAACCAATATACATTATTGATTCTCTAAGATAGAAGGTAGAGGGTTAAAAAAATAAAAATTTGATTCTGAGAAGGAATCCATGGGCTTCACTAAACTGCCAAAGGGGACCGTGACACAAAAAAAGATTAGGAATCTCTGAACTAGATTATTTAACATTCTAGGGGTTTGAAGCTAGGGTTTTATTTTATTTTTTATTTTTTTTAAACCCTTGTACTTCGGTGTATTGGCTCCTAGGTGGAAGAGTGGTTAGGGTGGGCAATGGGGGTCAAGTGACTTGCCCAGGGTCACACAGCTGGGAAGTGGCTGAGGCCGGGTTTGAACCTAGGACCTCCTGTCTCTAGGCCTGACTCTCACTCCACTGAGCTACCCAGCTGCCCCCTAGGGTTTTAGTTAAGACTTGAAGTAAGCCTGGGAAGTCAGGAGGCAGAAGTGAGAAGGGAGAGCATCCTAGGCTTGGGGACAACCAATGAAAATGCACATAGGAGAGATGGAGTGTGTTGTAGGCTGAGTGGCAAGGTGGCCAATGTTATTAGATTGAAGAAGACATGGTGGGAGGGTAGTAAGATATGAGAAAACCAGAAAAGCAGGATTTTAAAATCTAACAGAGAGCTTGTATTTTATCTTGGAAGTAATAGGGAACTAGCCTTTACTGCTCTTCTACATAGTATTGATTCCAAGTTGGAAGGTAAAGGTTTAAAAAAAAGACAATTAGATTTGCCAATTAAGGAATCATCATAACTGGCAAGAGCAGTTATAGTTGAAGAGTGAGGTCAGAAGCCATACCATAGAGAGAGTTTAGAATGTAGTGAGAGAACAGGAAATAGAGTCACTAATTGTAGATGGTTTTATTAAGGACTTTAACCACAAAAGGAAAGAGAGATATACGATGATATGTAGTAGAGATGAATGATTCAAGTGGGGGGCTTAAGGATGGGCGAGATACAGGACTGTTTCTAGGCAGCAGAGAAACATCAAATAGATAGGGAGAAATTCAAGATTTGTTAGAAAGTGGGATTGATAGAAGAGGCTATCTATTGGGGAAGATGGAATGTAATGGGATCAAGTGTTTTTGTAGAATGCTTACCCTTAATAAGAAGAAGTGCTATCTCTTCATGTGAAATAAGGTTCATGGAGAAATAGTAGGGGAAGAGATTTGATTGATGTAAAATGAAGAAGTGGGGAAAAGAAGAAGCTCTTGGTGAATGGCCTCAGTCTACCATGGCTCTCCTCTTGGCAAGAGGATTAATCTTTTAATTTAATTTTAATTTTAATTAATTTAACTAGCATTTGCTAGTTAAAATGGTTTCAGGGCTGCCTGGTTTCCTCATTATAGTCACTTCAACATCACTGAAACTTCTCTGAGAAATCAGTCAGTGTCTTGACTTTAATCTGTTTCCTGTTTTTAGAGTAAACAGCTTGTTTAAGTCATTTGCATTAGAGCTATTATAATTCCACATCTTTACCACATGTCTTCTCATCTTTACCTTTTCTTCTAATCCAGTGTTGAGTTTTTACTTTTGCTTCAACTAGGAGATAGTCAGACTAATTTAAGAAAGACACCTGATCAACAAACGACCATCCCATCAATAACCAGTCATTTTCTCTCTGCTAATATTTATGATAATTTATTTATAATAATAATAATAATAGCATATTTTCACTTTGTTGGTATTGTTCAGTGCTCTCCATGTCCAACGCCTCCCACCTCTTCTTATAGAAAGCATTATGACTGACAGGCATGAGGTATCTTTCATTCTTTGATACTGAACCTACCACATACCGAAATCATTGCGCAGCAAGGCACATGCTTCCTTAGTTCGGACAATCTCGTCAGATTATTAGCAGAAATGTTGTACTTCTTCACCGTGTGCAACTGACGTTGGCAGATAAATTGCAATTATGTCTAAAGTGGCCTTTTGGCATATCCTTATCACAAATGGTAGTTGACAAATTGATTTTTAGAAGATCATGGATTTAGGGCTAGAAGTGTCCTTAGAGACTATATGCTGTATATAATCTTCTTGTTCATTTCACGGAGGAGGTAACTGAAGAAAAGATTGGTTTGTGAGTTGCTCAAGGCCACAGAGCTAGCAAGTGGTAGAACCAGGATTCGAACCCAAATCTTGATGCTCCAAATCCAGGCTCTATGTACTGAATCAGATAAGAGGAAACTATCTCTCATGCAAGTTTCTAAATCAGTCAGATCATTCTAGAGGAGGTGAGGCCTCGCTTTTGTTAAATATTTAGAATTTGAAACCTCAGCTGTCACCATCAGACTTTATCACTGAAACTGGCCTTGGCCTTTAAAAGTGTAGTGAAACCAGATCTTACTGGTTGATTCTCCACAGGCTTGCCAGCTACTCAATCCTCACAATCTTATTTTAGTCACCATGTCTTTGTCCCTGATGCAGCTTCTTTTTATAAAGCCTGATTAGCACACACAGCTGGTAACCCAAGCCACCCAAGGCAAGACCGTTGTGTCACATTGATAGATGGACCTTTGTGTGGCAAAGTCAAGGTGTTGGGCTCAAGACCAGTGAAGCTTGGAGTCTGGCGGGGTCCCAGGTGATTGGGAATCCTCTGGAGTGGAAGCTCCAATCTCAAAGAAGGCAATGCCCAGGGAAGGTTCCTCTCTGCTTGCTGACGGGGGTGAGCTTCTAGACAAGGAGCAGAAAACCTGCCCCCCTCCTCCTTGGGCCACTTGGCCACACCCTAGTGGGAAGATCTGCCAAGCCATCATGATCTGTGCCATGCCTCCTTTTTATGTGGCTTTCACAGCTGCCTCAGGCTTCTGGGAGGGGAGAATTCCTTTGCTGATATGAACAGGTGGAACAGTTGGGGGGAAAAGCCCTCAAGGGCAGCTGACTGAGGAAGAATGCCCTCTCTGTCCCATTGCCTTCCTTTTCTGGGGTGTTGTGCAGCCCATCAAGATCTACCTTATCTGTATTGCTGCTGTGCTTAGTCTGGACCACTCAGGTGTCAATGTTTATTCCTCTTTGTATCATGCTTATAAGAAATCATAGACTCTCAAAGCTAGAAGCGATGTCAGATCATCCATCTAGATGCAACCTGGACCCTCTATCACAGCCTCTCCAAGTAGCCATCCAGCCCTTTCCAAAAGCTGTCCAGTTAGGAAACTTTCCTTACCATGTAGCTTACTCTCTCTACTTTCAGATTATCCTAAGGGTTAGGAAGTTTTTTCTGTCATCAAGCCTAAATGGACTTGTTGATGGCCTCCAACCATGCTCCTCTGGTCTGCATGGGCCAATCAGAACAAGGCCAAACTTTTTTTTGCAAGATAACCTCTCATATACATCTGTCGTATGTCCCCCATACGTTTTCTCTTCACCAGGTTAAACCTAACCTAAACTGTGGCATAGTCGGTAGTCACCTCCCCATCCTGGCCTCTCTCTTCTGGTTCTGGACATCTGTGTGCTCCTAATGACCAAAGGATGGAGAGTCAACAAATACTTGTTGCAGGAATCCATAAATGAATTTTCTGACGCATCTCCTCTACCACTACAGCCCAGAAGTGTCCTTCCTGTTTCTGCACCAACTAAGCACTAAGTGTGTTGTACCACTCAGCCCTTGATCAGAGGTGGTTTGGTTTTGTCCTCAGTTTTGTAGGTTTCATTTTCCCTAGTAGACTATAAGGGCTGGGAAACCTAAGAATGTGATTTATAGTTCTGACTCCCCATGGGCACCCCTCCTGCCCCAGGCTTTAGATATATTTGAGATAGGACCTGGATTTCTGATTTCATTGGTAACTCCCAGGTGAGGAAACTCTTCACCAGTGGAGGCTGGTGCCTTCGCTACAACTTTGTCAACATCTTTGAGAATTGAATAGAACAGCGGTTCTCAAACTTCTTGGGCTCTGGATCTTTTGCACTCGTCAAATTACTGAGGACCCTCCAAAGAGCTTTTGTTAACATGGGGTATATATTTGCTATATTAGAAATTAAAATGCCTTAGTATTATTATAGAAATAGTTTTGACCTCACAGACCTCCTGGGAGGCTCTTGGAGACCACTTTGGGTCTCCAGACTCCACTTTAAGAACCACTGGTCTAGAACATTTACAAATTAAATGGCCTAGCCAGGTCCACACAGACAATTTATGCCAGAGGTAGTACTTGAATCAAGGTCTTCCTGGCTTCAGGGTTAACTGCCTTTCCGCTGTTTCAAGCTGTCTCTTTATTTGGTGCTCAGTAATTAGCGGCTTGTTGCTTGGCCCTTTCAATCCTGGTTTGCTAATGTAGTTCCTCAGGGTTTTCCCTTCTCTTGTTCTTGCTCTTTCTTATATTTTTACAATCCAGTATTTTCCAATCTGCCCCATTTCTTTTTGTAAATAAATTTTTCCAACAAACAAACATTTTTTGTCTTTCTCATTCCTACCTCTTTGGAAAACAGAATTTTTATAACAAAACAAATTCCCATATAGGTCATGTCCAAAATTGTTTGTCTCATTCTACATAGTCTATCACATATCTGTCAGTAGATGACGAATATTCTTCACAACTGCTATGGAATTGTGGTTGGTCATCCCATGAGAGCCTCAAGGCTCTCTTCCCATTCCAGCCCATCCTCCATTCAGTGATCTAATGATCTTCCCAAAGTGTAAATCTGACCATGTCATCCCTCTATTCCAATAAATTTCTGTGATTTCCTATCACCTCTAGGGTCAAACACAAAACCCTCTCTTTGGCATTCAACGTCTTTCATAACCTAGTCTCCTTTTACTTTTTTCATTCTTCTCCTACTATATCATCCTCATATATTCTTCAATCCAGTAATACTAGCCTTCTTGCTGTTCCTCCCATAAGGACCCCCTTCCCTCCATATCCTGACTACTGGCTCTTTCCCATGCCTGAAATGCTCTCCCTCCTCATTGCCACTTCCTGTCTTCCCTGGCTTCCTTCAATTCTGTAAGAGGGGAAATCTAGATATTTAAGGTATGGTCGCCAGAAATCGATGAACTCGATTTCAAAATAAAATAGACCCAAGTCAGGATGACTTTTGTAGTGGTTTATTCACAATTTGGAAGGTTGAAGATAGGGAAGTTGAGAAAGAGAAACTCTGGCCTAGACCTGAGGCCCAAACCAGGTAGGAATTTAGAGGCCCCAGCATAGGGGCACAGAGATTAATTAAACTAGGCTTCTAGCCACAAGGCCTCCTTAAGGCTAGAACCTCCAGAAACACCAAGGGAAGAGAAAGAGAGTCAACCTAACTTACCCACATGACAATTCAAAGGGAAGCAGTCTGAGGTCTTACCAGAGACCCTTCTACACCAAGTTCAAAACACCAACAGCCTCCAAAGGAAGTTACCATCATATTTAAAAAATAGCATTTTTAATCCTCACTTCCTGCATCCTCCTCCTATTTCAAGTGGACAAATGGCAGCCTCAGCACTGTTTTGGACTGCCCAAAGGGCAATCCCTTGTTTTTGATTTGCTACTTACTATCACATGTGGGTAACAGACCTTCCCTTCCCAACTTAATTCTAAGTTGGGTGGGGTGACATTATTCCTGGTGGCTAGAGTCTGAACAAATGAATGAAAGTGAGCTAATTCCATTCACACAAGTCCCTGATAAAATTCCACTTTCTACAGGATGCCTATCCTGACTTCCCCCCTCGGCTTTATGCTCATGCCTTCTCTCTGTTGATGATTTCCAATCTAGCCTATATATATATATATATATATATATATATATATATATATATATATATATATCTGGTTTGTATATAGTTATTTGCATGTTGTCTCCCCCATTAGAAAATGAGTTCCTTGGAGCCTTTGTATTCCTAAGGTTCTGTACAGCAGCACAGTGTCAGAAACATAGTAGGTGCTTAATAAATGCTTATCGACTTGACTTAATCAGAGTTCTTCAATCTTTCAAAGATGTCCATTTTTAGTATTTTTGTATAAATTGTATTTTGTATATCATATAAATTGTTTTTCTGTATAAATATTGTATAAATTATTTTACTGGTTCTGCTTACTTCACTCTTCATCAGTTCATAAAGTTTTCCTAGTTTTCTCTGAATCAGGCCCTTTCTTCATTTCTTATGGCACACTAGTATTTCCTTACATTATATAACATAATTTGTTTAGCTATTCCCCAATTGGTAAACATTCTATTAGTTTTCAGTTCTTTGTCACTGCCAAAAGAGACTCCATAAGTCTCCATATTGTATATATGGGCCATTTTCATCTTCTTTTGATCTTTTTGGAGTATAGACCTAGTTGACGTATTGCTTGATTAAGGAATATATATGGTTTAATGACTTTGTAAGCCTAATTCCAAATTTCTTTCCAGAAAAGCTGAGCCACTTTATAGCTCTCATGGCAGGATGTCATTCTGCCATCTGTCCATCATTATTGGAGTGAAACTCCCCTGACTTTATCATCCCTTCAAATTGGTCAATCCTTTCCCACTATCTAGTGGTCCTCCCATATTACTCCTAGTGTGGCTGCTTCTCTCAAATTCCTCAGATTCATTTAACTACATCTGGGTTCTTCATCCTTCTCATCTATCTCAACAGAATTCGATTTCTGTACTGGCCTACTGGTAAGGTGTGTCAAAGATAGGAAAGAAAGCATTTTGATTTTTAAAATAAGTTTTGTTATTGTTAAACTCTGAGTACCTTGCAAGGAGAAGAGAAAACTTATAGTCTCTCTACTAGGCCTATATGCATAGTGAGCACATGTCTAGGTGCTGCCACTTTCCATTTAGTAACATGTTCATGATAAACATAAGAATAATTCAGCAAAAATTTAAGTGCTTACTCTGGACAAGGATGCTTAGATGCTGGGTTCCAGAGCTAAAAACTGTCCATCATAGAGCAGTGATGGGTAAACTAAGGCCCGCGGACCAGATGCGGCCCCCTGAAATGTTCTATCTGGCTGCGTGACATTATTCCTGATCTGATGAATACAATGAGTAGGATACAATACAGTGAAACTTGGAAAGAGTTGCCTTAGGAACAGACTGACAGAGGAGCATTTCCTTTCCTTCGGCCCCCTCTTTAAAAAGTTTGCCCATCACTTTTCTAGAATGTCTTTGATCAAGGAGTTGACGTACAAATGGCCATGATCATTGGCAGTCTCCCAGGCAGCCATTTTTTTCCTTGGCCAATTTTACAAAATGAATTTTGTGGAATAAAAGAAGCCACTCATGCTTGCATATCCAAACATCAAAGAATGGTTCTAAATTCAGTCTAGTTCAGTTCAATAAGCATGTATTAAGCATCTTCTGTGTGAAAGGCCCAGGGCTAGGTAATAAGGATACAAAGAAAAACCCAAACAGGCTCTACCTTCAGTGAGATTCCATCTATCAAGGCAGATATCCCGATACCTATATCCAGATATACAAACCTAAACTTCAGGATAAATAATATAATGTTATAATATAAAACAAAATAACTTCAGGAGGTAGAAAGAGCTAATTTTGGGGGGAAATCAGGGAAGTTCTCTTTTAGGAGGGATACAAAAACTGCTTTGAAAGTACCTTGGGATTTTCTGAGGTGGAAGTAAGAAAAGAGTGCTTTCCACACATAGGGGACCACAATGTAGTGGGCATAAAAGGGAATAATTATCTACAATAAGATTGTAAAGGTGTGTGGGAGCCAGCCTTCAGATGGGAAATGAAGGTGCCTTGTTCCCCCCCTGAGTTCTTTGGACCATACTTGTGCAATGTTTTGGCCAGTACTCCAATGACTTGGCTGAACAAGGTCATCTTCTTTTAATAGCACTGCTCTTGCAACCCTCCACAACTCAGACCAATCCTAAAATGATATGAATCTGAGTCTTAAAATAGGGCTCCTCCTCCTCGTATCCCAAGACTGTGCAGTCTCTGACAGCTGGTCACTTCGGAGCTTCTCTTGTGGGACATAGGGAGCAGCAAATCCCCCCTGTTCGAGCATGAAAACTGGAATTGGTGCCCTGGTTGCGGGAATTGTTGGTGTTATTGGCATTCTTCTGTTCCTCATTGCTTTTGGAACTGAGTACTGGCTACTAGCAACAGAGGCCTGTGGAGAATTTGCATCTAAAAATGGAACTCTGGACATCGAGATGGTAAGCAGCAGTCAAATGAAAAGCTGCCAGGGTGGCCTAAGATAGAAATCTGGGTCCTAAGAAGTGGACATGAAAGTACCATAAGATGGCTTTTAGGATTTTCATTTTCAGCAACTGGTACTGATGGAAACTATTGAATATTGGGAAAAGCACATCCTAGGAAAACACTGCCATCAGGAGGCCCAAGTGAGGGAAAGAGAGGCCCATTGGTGATGTCCTGGAATTGTAGACTGGTTTGCAAGTCAGAAGATCTGGGTTCTACTCTCAGGTCACTTAGCTCTTGTGAGCCTCAGTTTCCTCCTTAGCAAAACAAGGAGGTTGGCCTAGATGTTAACTAAGTTCCCTTTTCACTTTGAATGGCCTAAGGTCTTGGTGGCTTAACTGCAAATTGTAGCAGGCTTAAGTGAGAGAGGGACATTTTACTTATTTGGAGATGATATTCTGGGTTATCCAAATATTTGGGGATCTCTTTACCTGTCTTATTTCAAACCAGATGTCATATTTTAAAAAAATCTTTTTGGTCCAGACCTGAGATTTCATCAGTATAGGGAACTCCTTATGTGGAAATTCCTTTTGATGGTGCACAATAGCAACCTGTCTATAATTTGCAACCTTGGAGAGTTGACCGGGGCATTGAGAAGGTAGGTGACATGTCTAGGACCACATTGCTGGTCTGTGTTAGAGGCAACTAACTCAGTTTAGCCCGATTCAAAGGTTGGCCCCACCACCGTTCCACCATATGGCTTCTCCTCAGCTACATACCTTAAGTAGTAACTAGATTAAGGATTTTTGCACTTGAGGAATTTGGCAAAACCAGTGTCCAGAAAGGCTTACAGAGAAAAACAGATCCAAACATTCTATTCATTCTCTAAGGAAATGGTTTCTAGAATTAATCTCTGAGGGAGAGCTTTCTCCACCCGGCCCTCTGAAAGCAGCCTTTGTTTGGCTTCAACTAACTGCAGGGACACCTAATTCAGACTCAAAGTTTTGTCTCAATAGTGTCATGATGCTCAAGTTTAATAGTGTTCAGAGGCATGCTTAGAAAAGTATCATGGCATAGAAGGAGATCTCAGTCACCAGGAACTGGGTTCAGGGCCTGCCTCTGGCACGTGCTCACGTTCATTTGAACCTCGCATTGCTTTGGGTAGTTCCCTCAGACCCTATCTCTCTGTCTTAGTTTAGTTGTTGGGTTGGATCTGTAAAGGTAGCTTCACATCAGGGGGTGACCACAGTGATGAAATCATGGGTCTGGATGAACAACAAGCAAAGTTAAGGCTATTCTCATGTACATTTGGGGTACGTATCTCCATGACCAGCTTGAATGTCACCATGTTCTTCCTTCCCTTGGGTTGGGAAGCTGTTCTCTTGAACTCAGTCAAAAAGGAAGCTTACTGACCCTGCCTTACACAGAAGTGTCAAAGTCTTGGTCCATAGAGAAATTGGTAGTCAAAATCTCTCTTTGCTGTCTCTGGTTTTCCTTTTTCTCATCCACAGGATCTTTCTGCCACCCTCCTGCCTTGTTCCCTCAAGCAAAAGGTCCTATCAAGGCCTTTCTTTCTTCCCTCTCTACTAGAAACTCGTTTCTAGGAAAGAAGCTAATGAACTCATTCATACCGAAGCATCCATGACTGATGAAATGTTATATGTTGTTGCTTCCCCGGAGTATTTATTTGTACTTAATTAGGATCAAAGCTTAGTGTGGCAAAATAGAAAGAGCAGTAGATTTGGAGATGGTGGACCTAAGTTCAAACCCTGTCTCTCTCTCACTTGCTTCCCTTGACCTCGACCAAGTCACTTCCCCTGTGTGGGTTCCTCATTTATGAAACGAAGAGGGTTGGACTAGATAGTTTCTGAGGTCCTTGCCAGCTCTAGAGCTCAGGTCCTTTGAACCAACATTGATCTGATGCCCCTCTAATTGTAGACGTCCAGGTGGAAGCAAACTGAGTAGGGGAGATATTTTAGGGCAGAGTAGGTGGGGAGGGTGGGCTTTCCTGGCAAACCTGGAACCCTAATGCTAGACAGATAATGACATGAAAGGCTGTTCATCCCTGATCTGTAGTTGGGGACTGTCAGTGTGCTCCAAGAGACATTCCAGGGAATCCACACATAATGGTGGAATCCTTTGCTGGGGAAAACCCTTTTAGTCTAAGGAGCACTTTATGTATACACTATATTTGTTCAATAGAGAGACAATAGCCCCCCCCCCTCTCTCTCTCTCTCACACACACACACACACACATACACACACACCCTCTTTCTCTCAAAGAGATCTATCTCATTTTGAGTATATAGCCTGTTTTTAGGAGAAGTCAGTAACTAGGCGAATTACAGTAATGGAACTTCATTTTAATGAAAAATAAATCCCTAATTCAGACTTGACACTAATCCAGTCTTACCTCCCTCCTAGTCCCTCACAATCCAGCCTTTTATTCAGCCACCATATCCTTGCCAAGGCAGTTGGAAAAACAAGCTGCCAATCCATACTGGCTGCCCATTTTTCCATGCAGCAGACTCACCTGGAACCGGTCTGCCCAAATGATGAGGACTGTGCATCAAGAGACCAGGGAATTCCTGGATTTCTGCCCATCGGATGGCCATAGAGACATAGCAGGACAGATGGTTTCACAAAGGTTTGCAAGATGTTTATTAGTAGGACTGGGGCATTGTGGTAAGTTAAACTGAAAGCTTATATCCAAATGGTTTTCTGATATAGCCTTAAGAACAAAATATATAAATTTGAGTTGATAATGGGAAGAATAGTAAAACAAATTAACATCTTAATTTGATAAGAGAGTTTTAGGGAACTGATTTTTTCCAGTCAACAAGGGGTTAAACCATTGTATTGTTAAACTACATTAGACCAAATACTGTTTGCCACTTCCACCTACTATTTATGTCTTTGTCGATTAGTCAACTGGTAAATATTTCTTGATTTAGTCACAGAGTCTCAGCGTTGGAAGAGACCTTTGGGCCATTGGGGCCAAAGCACACTCACCCCTGACTAGTGGTCATCCAGCTTTTGCTTGAAGACTTTTAATGAAGGAGTACTCAGTCACTATCTCCTGAGGCAACTCTTTCAACCTTTGGGCTGCTCCACCTCTTAGGGAATTTTTCTGCAACTTTCCCAACCCGACCCCCTCCAGATAGCCTAGTTTTTCATTCTGGGGCTGAAAAAGACCATGTCTAACCCCTCTTCTATGCAACAACAGTTTGATGGCATCATGTCCCTCCTCTTGCCTCTTAACTCTACCCCTGATCTTTTCTTCTCCAAGCAAACACCCCACATATCCATATTCCTCCCTAAGATCTTCCTATGTCATGATCTCAGGATCTTGTCCTCATCTGGATCCCCTCCAGTTTATCAATGCCCTTCTCCAAATGCAACATTCCTAAGAGTTCACCATGCTCTCGGTGTACTTGGGCCAGGGTGAGGCTAATGAGGTCAGAGCTTGGGGGCTGCCATAGTTTACTACTGACTCTTATTGACCTTGCACTTCATTTTAGCATCTCTCTCCAGCCATACTTCCCTTGGGTTGTACTTGGGAAGTTGATTGTTTTTTAGGCCAAGTGTAAGACTCTGTACTTCACCTTTTCACTTTGATCCTATTTACTCTTGCCCATTGTTCCAGTCCATCAAAATCTTTTTGGATCCAGACCCTCTTGTCCTATTCGTTAGCTGTTCCTCCTAGCTAGGTGGTATCTGCACATTTGATGAGAATGCCTTCCCTAAGCCTCTCACCTTTGTCTCCATCATCCCTTAAAAGGCTAAGCAGCAGAGGGCCCTGTCCGGATACCTGGGGGCTGTTCACTAGAGACTACTTTCTCAGTTGACATCAAGCTATTAATAACTGCCCCTTGAGTGTGGTCTGTAGTTAGAAGACCTCAGTTTAAATCCTGGCCCTACTCTGGGAACTTGAGGAAGCTATTTCCCTCTGAGCCTTCCTCTTCTGCGTGATTTCTCAGGTTCCTTCCTGCTCTGAATCCTATGATTCAGGGTACACTCTAGACCGAATCCTGTGCATTTAGTTTGCTCCCCATTTCCTGGAAAGTTAAGGCAGCCTTCCAACTAGCATGAAAATTCCATGTCCAAGCTGGCCTTTTCTTTGGTGGGGGCAGAACTTCAAATATTGCCATGTTTTGTTTCTCACAGGAAGGTGTTTCTGGAAAATCCTCGAGAGGTGTCCTCACATTCCACCATGAAGGCTTCTTCTGGAGATGCTGGTTCTCAGGAGAGGGAACCCAAGGGAACGTCTGGAAATTCTGGTTCAGTGAGTACAACTGAGAAAAATTTGTTTGTGTAGTAGTGTGGAGGACTGAGGCTGGCTTCTGGGAAGCTCTGTTATGTGGGGATTATATAGTGAAGGATAGTGAACAGTAGGGGCTGAGCCTGAGTTCTAAGAAGCCTGTGATCAAAGAACACTGCTTTCTGTTTTCATTCACCAGTTTCTCTAGAGGGCCTATGGCCATTTGGATTCATCAGAGGATCAAATTCTTGTTTGGCTCCTCACCACCTGTGCGATCTTTGGGCAAGTCACCTAACTTCTATTGGCCTTATTGCCCTTAATGGTCAAATGAGTGGGTTGGACTAGACGATCTTGAAAATTCTTTCTATCTCCAGATTAATGATCTTATAACCTATAAAACTCATCCATCCATTAACTAATCATTAAGCATTTATTAAAAACTTACTGTATGCCAGGCATTGGGTCAAGCCAAAGATTCTTAAAATAAGGTTACTAGATCCCTTGCTCAGTGGACAGATTCTAGAGGGTCCATGAACTTGAGTGGGAAATGAAGTACATCTTTATTTCAGTATAATTGGGTTCCTTGGTAATCCTATGCATTTTATTTTATACATTCAAGAACATTTTTCTGAGAAGCTTTGACTTTACCAAACTGCCAAGGGGATCTCTGGCACAAAAAAGGTTGAGAATCCTTGTGCTAATCCCAGAGATTAAAAAATAAAAATAAAAATATATTCCCTGCCTTCCTGGAGCTTTCATTCTAATGGGACAATTTGTATATAAATTGGTACATATATGATATGTACTGAGTAGATACCCGGTGTCTACTGCTTAATCTCTGACAGGTAGCATTTGAGTTGAATCTTGAAGGAAGCCAGGGATGGGATTTTAAGGGGCAGAATTGAGGAGAGAGAGCATTCCAAGCCTGGGGAAGGGTCAGTGCAAAGGCAGTTGGAAGATGGGGCATAATATGTGAAGAATAGCAAGTATGCCAGTGTGCCTAGATGTAGATGGAGGGATGTAACGGAGTAACAGAGAAGTGTATATTTGATCTTAGAAGAAAGGAGGTCGGTGATATTTAGCAAGCTTAGGGGTGACCTGGAAAGACATACACTTCAGGAAAGTCTCTTTGCCAGCTGAGTGGAAGATAGAATGGAGGGGGGGAGAGAGTTAGACATTAGGAAGGCATTTTAATAGTTCAGGTGAATGGAGGCAAGAAGGGGATGTATATGAGAAATGGTGTGAAGGTAGAATAGAAGAGACTTGGCAACTAGTTTAATAGATGGCATGAGTGAAAATGAGGCATCAGGGATGACACAAGGGTTGTAAACCTAAGATGACTGGGAAGATGATGGTGCCTTTGATAGTCAGGGAAGTTTGGAAGAAGGGGGATTTTGGAATGTAGGAGAAGATAATGAATTCAATTTTGAACACATTGAGTTTAAGTCCTTTAGGTCTTAGCCTTAGTTTCCTTGTCTGTAAAATAAAATACCTTCTCATTCTAAGCCTATTGTTCAATGATATTTATTAGCTATTATGTGGCCAGGATTCTACTAGGCTGTGGGGAATCCAGGGGAGCATAAGGAATATAATACATTTATATCTAGTTGGGATCCAAGCTCTGTATAGATAAAAAGTGAAACAATCCAAGGAGAGGCTATTAGAGGCATTGGCAGCCAGTTTTGGAAATTCACAGGAGGCCTTGGTAAGGGAGAGGAGAGCGGGCAGAGGGGAGGTGGAGGAATGGGGAGTGTCAGTGAAGGGAGACTTGCTAGGGCAGTGTTGCTCATGGGGGTTAGTATCTTGGATTGATTTGAATTCCGAGATGTGAGAAAAGATACCAAGGTGTTTGGAGGACAGTAAATAGATTTGTATAGTTAAAGTAGAGACTTCATATTAGGGAGTAATAGGTTGGAAAGGCAAGTTGGGACCAAACTGTGGAGAGCCTTGAATGCCAACTTTATCTTGTAGACCATAGAGATCCATTGAAGACTTTTTTTTAAAACCCTTGTACTTCGGTGTATTGTCTCATAGGTGGAAGATTGGTAAGGGTGGGCAATGGGGGTCAAGTGACTTGCCTAGGGTCACACAGCTGGGAAGTGGCTGAGGCCAGGTTTGAACCTAGGACCTCCTGGCTCTAGGCCTGACTCTCACTCCACTGAGCTACCCAGCTGCCCCGCCATTGAAGACTTTTGAGTAGAATTGAAAGACACTTTGGAGGCCTTCTAGTCCAAACTATTCCTGAAACAGAATATCTATTGCCCTTGCTAAGTGGTCATTTAATCTTTATTTGAAAACCTCCAATAAAAAGGAACACCTCAAGATGGCCCATCATATTTGGGAACAACTATAATTTGGCTTCCTCATGATTTCTATCCTTTGCTCCGCATTCTGTTCTCTATGACCAAAGCAAACCAGTCTAATCCCTCTTGTCTGTGCCAGCCCTTCAGATACATGTCCGCCTGGCCCTCTCTTCTCTAGCCTAAATACCCTCACTTATTTCAGCCTGCCCTCCTATGGTGTGCCCTGGAGACCTGATCATGGAAATGACTGTTGAAAGAGATGTTTTAGGAAGAATAATCTTCCAGGGGATGGGGCAGAAGAAAGAGAGATCAAGAAACCAGTTAGTGACATGAGCCAAATGCAGAAGACATTAGGAAGGAAGACTCTTAAGGACTTGGCACCTTTTGGGAGTATGGAGAAGGAAGCATTGAGACTGAAGTCAATTTCAAATGACAGTGCGTGGAATGACAGTGTCATTGAAAGGAATGTCTCACATGTGAGGGCCAGACCTCCTGAAAGCCTCCTTTTCAGGTGTGGGTCAAACCCAGGCAGCCAACTTGGTGGGTTATGTTCACATGAAGAGCCATAGTGAGAGGAAGGGAGCCTGGAGGTCCACACCTGAAAAATTCTCTAGAGAATTGGCGACCCCTTGTTCGCTCCTTTGACATTGATTAGAACAGAAGCAGATGAAGTCCAATTATTCTGATCCTCTTGTACTGATGATAATCAATTCATTAAGAGTTCCAGAGACATTTGGGGAAGGACAAGTATCCACTTATTCTGATGTTCTCCTCTTAACTAGGGAACATTGGAAAAGAAGTGCCTGTCATTAATGAGCAATTACAGCAGCATCATTAATCACTCAAAGCTTCTCTAGCGTTCACGTCCCTCATCATTGCTGCTGACACTGGCCACTCACTCTAGTATCCAGTGACTCAGCTCCCTTCCAGATGGTTTGGCACATGTTATGTGATTATGGATCCTATTTGGATCCTGATCTGTTGAGTTGGCTCTTATCTTGGTTGGAAGATGGATGAACAGTGAACATGTCCCATTGGACTTCATGGCTGATCTGGAACACTGGCTTTGGGGACTTCTTTGGAAGCTATTTAGTTCTGAACCTTAATGTCTTTGCTTTCTTCCATGGGGATGGGTAGTCATGGGTGACCATATTACTCTGTTCCCTGAAGTGTCTTTCCAGTTTCCAGTTACACACATGGACCAAAAGAACTCTGGGTTTTGGAACCCCCTCCACCAATGCAGATTGCACATATCTAGGTAGATAGTGCTGCAGAGTTGCTTGAGACATATAGAGGTGATGCGATTTGCGAGTAAGTATCAGAGGTACGATTTGAATCCAGGTCCTCCTGACTTCAAACCCAGGGCACTCTCCACTCACTATTCCTCATTGTCTCTGTCGTCAGGACTCGATTAATTATCTTGTTAAAAGTCATTTCAAGTATAATTCATAGAGGCTTAAATTTTGTTGGACTGGATGCTTGCTAGATTCGAACCAGTTTTTCTTTTCTTTTGTAGCCAGCCAGCCTCATATCAAGCACTGCCGCTCAGGTTATCTCTTTCCTATGCCCATTGCTCTGGGACCTTTACCACATCCTTCTTATGATGCGACTGCAGGTGAGTTTGGAAAAGGATGTTTAGGCCTCATGCTTCCTCTTCTCCACCATGACTTTTGTACGTGGTCTCATCATGCTTTATACCAGTATAGATAGAATGGAAATATGTTGTGTAACAAGGTATAATCCAAAGCCTGTTGTCCCAATGGGCTGCCTTAGAGAACTACCAAATCAAAGTTGGCCATGTGAATGCCTGGACAGGCCAATTGGCTTTGCTTTGTGTCCGTGAAACCTTCTAAGCCACTTAGAAGATATGTGGCAGTGAGTGTGCGAACTCATAACTGCCCCAAGGAAAATTACTCCAAACACATTCCCTACTAATGGATGCTAGAGATCCTTCCTGTATACAAGGCTAGAATCCTACCTCTGTCCCTTGTACTCTCACTCTGCCGTCCTCACTGTCCCAGATTGGGGGGGCATTTTGTCTTTTGGTTTGTTTGTTTTGGGAGTTTCCACAGACAGAGGATTCAACCCCCTAGGCTGGCCTCCTTGTGTAAGCCTCTCCATACTTAACTAGGCTGAGCCAAGTAGGGCCTTGGAAAGCAGACTCACAGTGCCACGGGGAATGTACTCAAGGCCTTTCCAACATGTTTGAAGTTGCCAGAACCTGGACTGGGAAGGACAGAGAAGATAGCAAATCTCACCATCTTAGAATCATCTTTAACCATTCACTTTGCGTTTGGTTTTCTTAATGTGAGATCTTTGTCCATCATCCAATGAATGGGCTGTGGGGGCTTGGCCCTGTCTTGGGGAATTGTAGAAAGATAAGAGCAAGAGTTGCACAGGATGGGCAGGCATGACTGGGACCTGATTTGCATCATTGGAGGGAATGTCCACATTGATGAGGTTCTAGATTGCCTGGAGTGTGTGGAATGCAACATACTTTCCCTTAGATGCCATGAAATGTGCTCAGAGTAGGTGCAATATGCTTAAGAAAAGGTACCAAGAGAAATCCTATTGATAAGAACAAAAATGCAAGGTCCTTGGCCAATGATGACACCGAGTGTCATCTTTTGGTGGCTTTATGGATGCTGGGAAATATCTACACCTATCTATCTATCTGTGTGTATACACACACATACACACATATGTAACAAAATTTTGGGAGGGGGAAGCAGCACTAATAATTGGAGCTCAGGAAAAAAAGCTTCACCTAAGGGGGTGGCAACCAAGTTGAGCCGTGTAGGGAACTAGAAATTCTAAGAGATCAAAGTGACCAGAGAGAGCTTCCAGGAATAGGGAACCATCTGTACAAAGGCCCAGGGGCAGGACCCAGCAGCACAACGTCAGGTATAGGGAATAGCACAGAGGCCAGTTTGTCTAGAAAATAGAGGGTATGAGAGGAAGTAACGGGAAGTCTTTCCAGAAAGAGAGAATGGTCCTAGATATGGAGTAAATCACTAAGGTCTTGGTTCTGGATAGTAAAGCAGAGTGCACTGGTTTTTTAGGGGTAGGATGGGGGATAAGAGTTGGGAAAGTGTTTTGAAAATGTGTCATATGCCATCCTAACACAGAATAATATGATGCTTATGATGGATTCAATACTAGCCCTGGGCATGAGTGGATTTGAACCTTCTTTGAAACCTTCTCTACACATCAGTTCTTATTTTGAAACACATCCCCCAACATCTGGCCCAGATGCTTGGCAAAGACAAAAGAAGAAGAAAATTGTAGACCAGCTTGTGATCTTAGTGGAACACTAGAGGGGATGAGGCAGAGGGATAGAGCTCTCTGGTCACATCTACATCTGGAATGTCAAGGGCAGCCCTGAATGCCTCCAATGGTGATTCAGGCTTCAAAGTCTACTTTTGCCCGAAAGAGCAAAGTTACTTGAGAAGGAAATAGGATTGACCTCTATTCATCAGCAAGATATCATCAGTGCTCGATTTAACGTTGGATCTCTTGGGCTAGGGTTTGAAATAACATACAAATGAAAGCGATAATTATTACTTGAGAAGGGAATCTCTTTATGGAGAAAAATCCATTGCTGAGTATTTGGACTTATTGGGATTGAGTCTGTTGAAATAACTTCTTAGGGTTGGGGAGTCTTTATCTGGTGTACGTGCAGGTAAGTTTGGAAAAAAGATTATTAGGATAACATTAAATCAATAATGCAATCCAGATTTATTTGGCGGTAAGAGAGGGAAGGAAGGTAAAACAAATTACTGGTAAAAAATCATGCCTAGATGCTGCCAGCTCTGTATCTGTGGCCACTTTACACTGGCTTGCTGCTGTTAGAGTTCAAGTTTGATTCAGGAAATAGTCACAGCCTTCTGCATCCTGAACTCATGGCATTTTGTTCTTTCAATTGTCTAGTGTACCGAGGGTTCTGGACCGTTTTCATCGTGCTAGGTGTCACTGCCAGCCTGGTGGGTGTATTCCTACTGGTGTGTGGGGCACCTTTTGTTAATGCTCGACTTTATAAATTTGGCGGGATCTTCCTTATTGCTTCAGGTAAGATGGCAAGTCACACTGAGTATTGTCTGGGTTTGTGTTTGGGTCTTAATACTTTTGGGGTAAAAGCTATGCCAGGTAAAAAAGAGAAGTAGAGCACTAGGGAAAACATTCTCAATTTGGAATCAGGCCCCAGGTTTGAACTCTCATTCAATTGTTTCCTACCTAAGTGACCTTGACCAAGGCATTTAATCTCTGTTAAATGAAAGGGTTCAATTAGATGATCTCTAAGGTCCCAACTACCTCTAAATTGATAAAGATAAGCAAATGCCAAAAATTGGATGTAAGATTTAAACATTTTGTAATGGATTTTATTGAAAGCTTTTGTTTTTATATCACTTACATTTTTCAGGGTATCCCCTTTCTGCCAGAGAGCCATCCCTCATAACAGAAATTTTTTTTAAAAACCCAGTTTAATATAAATAACCAACACTTAGAAAAAGCCAGCATTCCCTTCAGTGTTCCATGCCCATAAGTCCCCTATATTTTCAAAGAAGGAAGAAAGATGCTGGTGCTTTTATCCATTTCACAACATTCTTCATTATTTCTTATAGTATGGTAACATCCCATTACATTCATGTACCATTATCTGTTTAGTCATTCTCCAATCTATGAGCACTTATTTTTTTCTCTAGCTTCTTGCTTACTAATATAGTGCTAATATATTGAGTGTATCTACTAATCCACTTCAGTCACTTCCTTGTTGTGTGACCATAAACAAGTTGTTGAATTTCTCTTTGCCTCAGTTTCATCATCTGCAGAATGGATTTGATGGCCTCTAAGATCCATTCTAGTTCTAAAGCTATGATCTTAAAAACCCTGGATCTGTCTCTGCATATTTGTCTACCCTTCTGCTTATGAGCTGATTATACCATAGTTCTGTGGGGCCTCATTTCAGGGGCTCTGGATGAGCAAACAAAAACCTTTGTTTGGATGCTCCAGGCTCCAAGGCAATGTTTGGTACTTCTTTATGGAGCATGACACTTCCCTCCCTTGTTTATATTCAGCAGAGGCCTAGTTGGGAACACGAGGAGAAAATGCTATGTGATACACAGCTTGGATCCCAATTGGGATAATTTCTGCAGAGGCCATTTCCTGGTGCTCTCATGCCTTGGCCTGACCTTCCACAGTCTACAGTCTACATGTTTCTAAAAGAGAGGCCCATCCAGGAAGATAGCTTGAATGAGCTCTCCCTACAGTATCCCTTTCCTTTTAGATTTTTATAGTTTGATAACTACATTTCAACATAATTGTTTTCCTTTGTAGTTGTTTATTTTATCTCCATCTCCATCTGTGGTCCTAAACAATCAGAATTTGTGTTTAGAATTGTAACTGAGATTCTGCAATGCTGTCACTCACTACAGATCTGAGTTCAAGTCCTGCATCTAACACATGCTAGTTGAGTAACCATGGTCAAGTCACTTAAACTTTCAGGTCCCAGGCAACTATCTAAGAATTTAAGTTGCAGATTTGTTGCCAAGTTATACCAAGGGAAGGACCATCTGCCCTGGGAGTTCCTCATGCAGATCATATGACAGATCTGAACCCAAAGGAGAAGATAAAATGTCATGGATATCACCTAGGAGGTGATGAAGCCTGCTTGGATCACTTGGCTGTGTTCAGGCAGAGCCAGGATAGCCGTTTGTCAGGAATGCAGCAGAAGAGGTCCTTGTGGTAGACAGAAGGTTGGAGGATATGACCTTGAAGAGTCCATCCAGATCTAGGATTCTGGATTTTGGAGACCTTTCAAGCTAGCTCTCAGCTAATCAGAATTTTAGAGTACCTGGAGCCCCAATTTCCCATACAGTCATTAAAGACACTCAAAGCTTGGGTGCATCATGAACATTCTGTGGCTGAGTCTTCATACAGGCATTAAGTTGTACTGAAAGTTATAAAAACCCACTTGAATAATTTCACATGTTGCTATGATCGAAACAATCTGGAAACAGCACGTAAAGGCAAATTGAACTTCCTTCTCCTAGCTGGTCTGCAGCTCATTTTGGCTCACCCCAGGACATAGTGCCCCTTCTGTTCCTCAGGAGCCGTTTTCTGGGCTCCATCACCGGCTGAGGAACCAGGCTGCCGCGTGTACAGCTGTGCATGGCTACTGTGCTCAGCGTCCCTTGGTAAGGGGGCAAATGATCCCATACTTGCTGTCTGAAGTCCTACAGAGGTAATTGTGAGGACTTTCTTTCTGATCAGGTGCATGCCCACCATGACCCTTAGCCAGGATCTTGTGCCCACTCCATTGAAGCTCAACAGATGTCAAGAGAAGCTGGAGGAAGCCTTGTCTTCCCAGTCTGAGAGTAGGGTTTTGCGTGCATATGGACTTGAGAGCAAAGTGGGCCTTTAATCTTTGAGTTATTGACAGTCATTTCCCATAGTCATAGGCCTTTCTCAGGTCAAGGCCCAAACTCCAAGAGCCCCGATCAATTGTCATTCCTTTTGGCTTGGTTTCTAGCTTTATGCTCAGCTGAATTTGTTTTTCCCTTTCCCCCACCTCTCTGGTTTCTCAGAGTTAGTTATCTGGAACTTCGTTTCAGTTTTCTGCATTATTATTTTTTTTTCCTGTTTTCCATTCCAGCAGTTTTGCTGTCTTGATTCTTGATGAACCCGGCTTATCCACAGGGAGGTTCAGTGACATCTCCACAGGACTTCACTGTGAATACATGCACCTGGGTCCTAAAGTTAGCTCTTCCCCTCCCACCTCCCTTTTTTTCATCAGTCCCTTAGTCAGAAATGATCTCTTCTTAGGAATTCTCATGACACTTGGTTTGCACTTCTCTTATGAACTGATCACATTTCTTTTGTCTCGGAGTCATTTGTGTACATGCCTTATCTCGGTGAGCACTCAGGCGATCATTTAGCCTCACCGAGTCCCAGTTTCTCTGTCGATATGTCCTATTCTTTTGATCCTTCCCTAGCTTTGGAGTGCCGCGAGGGCAAGAACTGGGTCCTGTTTATGCTGGCGTAACCCTCACAGTGTTTAGCCCAGGATCCTACACCCACTGGGCCTTTAATAAATGTTTGCTGAACTCAAAAGGAGCTTCCAAGTAGATGAGATTGCTCAGGGAGATATTATTGCATTCCTTCTTTTGGCCTAGATGCCAAAAGCAGTTTATTAAGATCCTGAAAATGCTGAAGAACCAATTAATTACATAATTTGCTCTATCGTACTACATCCTTTAGTATTATTTAGGGTATCTCTCTCCAATTTAAATTTACTAACCCCCAAACACTTGTTACTAGAGCTTATAACATCTTTTGAAATAGATTTCCAAAAGGGAAAATAAAGAAAAATAGAATGACTTCCTAGATTTAGTATAGCCTCTCATATGCATGCCCAGCTGAATGAAGATGGAATCATGATTTTTAGAAAATGACAAGGACACCTCTAGCAAGGTTATGTGGAGGAACCTGGATTGTAATCTTTTGATCATGATTAAAAGCCCTTCATTATTACAAAAAAATTTAAAAATGACTTAGGAGTTGAATTTTCCTCCCTCCCTCCCTCCCTCCCTCCCTCCCTTCCTTCCTTGCTTCCTTCCTTGCTTCCTTCCTTCCTTCCTTCCTTCCTTCCTTCCTTCCTTCCTTCCTTCCTTCCTTCCTTCCTTCCTTCTTTCTATATTCCCACCCTTTCTTCCCTCCTCTATTAACCTATGCAACACAAAATTGCAGAAAGAGAATTGGATTTAGAGTTGGAGGACATAGATTCAAATACAGATTCCACAACTTAGCCCCTTTGCTTCTCTGGGCCTCAGATTTCTTCCTCATAAAACGAAAGAAATAAGTTCAAATTCTGCCTCTAATGCAAAACTCTCCATTGCCCTCAGTTGCTCTAGATAACTCCACATTTTGAGATGTATTACCAATCATTGGAGGAAGCTCTCACACTGGGAATTCCTGGAAGACATTCTATCATGGGTCTCCCTTGAGAGACCAGATAAATAAAACAAATACAGCCACTGGCAGACTACTCAGCCCTGGGCCCATGGAAGGAGGGTTGGTTTCTGAATCAGGACAAGATTCCTTCTCAGGCTGTTACTGGTTCCAGGAAAGAGCTGAGTGCAAACAATGCCCCTGCTCTCTGGCCCCACACACCTGGAGTGCCTGGCTCAGCAAGGCGCAGTGATGCTGAAGGGACCCAGCAGAGCTCCTTTAATGTCCCCCTATGTCACACTCATGGATGAAGACTCGTAACTCTAAAGGAACTTCCTTATACAGCGTAGTCCCATGCTGGCCCAAGTTTGCTTGGCAGAGATGGGGATATTAAATGCATATATCATGGCCAGATGTCCTGCCTGCTCTTCATGCAGAGGGCTTACTTGACAATACTCTGCACGCATGGAAACTTGAGCCTTTTTCTGAAGGCCCAGGGAGACCTCATAAAGTGAATGTGAACATGTGTGTGTGTTTGTGCAAGATAGACAGAGAGAGAGAGAGAGAGAGAGAGAGAGAGAGAGTGAGAGCACAGACTCAGGCAGAGATGGAGAAAGACAGAGGGACAGAGAGACAGAGATTCACCCCCAGAGACAGAGACAGCGAGAGAGAGCAAGAGACAGAGTGATACAGAGAAACAGAGAGCAAAAGAGAAGATAGAAGCACATACAAAGTGAGAGACAGAAAATAATAGAGAAACAGATAAAGGAATAAAGTGAGAGAGGGAAAGAGAGAGAAGGAGAGTACAAGAGAGCTAGAGAGAGCGAAAGAAATAGATAAGATGGGGCAGCTGGGTAGCTCAGTGGATAGAGAGCCAGGCCTAGAGATGGGAGGTCCGGGGTTTGAATCTAGTCTCAGATACGTCCCAGCTGTGTGACCCTGGGCAAGTCACTTTACCTCCATTGCCTAGCCCTTACTGCTTCTCTGTCTTGGAACCAATGCATAGTATTGATTCTAAGATGAAAGGTAAGGGTTAAAAAAAAAAAGAAATAGATAAGGAAAGAGTGAGAGAGAAAGAGAAAATAAGAGAATGGGAAAGAGAGAGAGAAGGAAAAAGAGAGGGGGGATGGAGAAAGGAGGAAGGAAGGAAAATTAGTTAGATGGAAAGGGAGAAAAAAAGGGAGAGGGAGGGAAAGAGAGAGAGAGAGAGAGAGAGAGACAGACAGACAGACAGACAGACAGACAGACAGACAGAGACAGAGAGAGAGAAAGAGAAGGAGGTGGGGATGGATTGAAGGAGGGAGGGAGACAGACAGACAGAGAGAACCAGGAGCACATCTAATCTTCTATAGCAGTGGTGTCAAAATCAAATAGAAACAGGGGCCACTAAATTGTATATGAGGATCCCCGTGAGACACATATTAACTTAAAAAACCACACATAAAGATAATTTAGATTTTATAGCATTTTTATTTCATTAAATATTTCCTAGTTAATTGGGATTTTTGAGGACCTTAGGCAATGTGTTTCACATCATATATATATATATATATATATATATATAT
>NC_058136.1:38927463-38976106 GCF_016433145.1 Gracilinanus agilis
AGGGCTTTCCTGACTCCAGGCCCAGCATTCTTTCAGGTGAATGTAGTAGCAATGTGGAGTGTGGATGGGAAGGAGAGGAACACTGCTATCATCCAGGGAGGAGGCCCTGAGGCCCAGAGCCAATGTGGCTGCAATGGCAGTAAATACGGGTGCTCAGATGCCAGAGAAACGACGATTGTCAAGTGGAAAGCACTTGGTGCCCAGATGTGCGAGTAGAGTCCAAGGGTTGGATCAAAGTTGATTCTGATGCTTTGAGCCCTGGTGGTCGAGAAGATGGCAGTGCTCTGGACAGAAACGGGGCAGTCTAAAGGAAGAGAAGCAGGCCCTGTCTTTTCTGACAGATGCTCCTGCTGTTTCCCTAGATAGAAGACCTTCCTCTATCCCTTCTACCTGCCTCTTAAGACCCCTCCTGCTCAGCTTTGCCTCCCCAATCCACAGTGATCTCTCCTTTGCCCTGAAATTCCTCCTGAACTGGAGGTCTTCACCAGCCACTTGGTACTTCTACTAGAGTTTATACATTTGTTTAAATAAAAAGGACACAGAGAGCTCTTTATCAGGAAAATATTTGTCTGGCGATGAATAGGCAACCATTTTCTGCCCTGCCTTCTACCACTCTTTCCCCTGACTTAGCTATGCCACCATGGACAAGCTACTTACCCTTTCACCGTACGTGGAAAACATTGATATCATTTCCAACACATACCTCACAGACTTAATGTTTATAATAGGATCATAGATTTAGAGTGGAAGGAACCTTAATGGTCAGCTAGTTCAACCCCCCAATTTTACAGATGAAGAAACTGAGGCCCAGGGAGTTTAGGTGGCTTGCCCCAGCTAGTAAATGGTATGTAAAGCACTCTGTAATCTTTAAAGCCCCATATAAACGCCAGTTATTGTTATGAGTAAGCATTATTATTATTATTACCTCCCAATAAATATGGAAAGGAAGAAAATGCCTGTAATATGGTATCTTAAACTTTAAGAAAGGCAAAACATCCCTGAGAGAAACTGCAAATTCATTTTTATCAGCTCTTTGTCTCATGCCCCATAAGAGTACTATTTTATTTAGTCTATTACAGTAGGTATTGTATGTTAATGAAATATAAATTGATTGTAAGAAGAATGCTTACCAAGGCTCACTTGCTAGCCAATTAATTTCATTTTAAATTACACAAGCAATAAAGGCTTAATTACATTCTTATCAATATATTGTATTTTGTGAAGAATGTGTGGCCATTTGCACACACACACACACACACACACACACACAGAGTAATTTTGTTATAGCCGATTAATTGGTACTTTATGCCCATGTCCATCATATACGATGCAAGTTATTTATTTGTGACCCTTATTTTCAAGTAGTCCCCCACATTATCATGGACGGCAGTGTTTAGGGTAGATAACATTTAACCCCTTGGCTACTGACCTTCATCAAAATGGAATTTCTCTTTGCCATGCAACAAATAGAATGAGCAGCATCTCAGGGCTGTGGGGTCACAGACACAAGACAGGTCCCCTGGGACGGACGTGATTTAGATTTATCTGAGTTCTAAAACTCACGCCCATGTCTACTGGCAGAGCTTGAGAGGAAGCCTGTGATAAATAAGTCTGCCAAGGAACACAGTGAAATAAATAATGCTGCTAGTAATTAGTTTTTAATGCCCTACTTGGACATTATCGTGCAGGCTGGAGACTGGGTTCTGAAGAACAATGAAGGACCTTTTTAGTTCAGAGGTTGTTAACCTAGGGACCCTGAACTCGTTTTATACATATATATATATAATATATATAATATATATGTGTGTATATGTATATATATTACATATATATTTATAAATATACGTGTTTATATATATATATAATTGTATTTAAATATAACTATTTTCCTTTGTAATCCTACATGTTTTATTTTATGCATTTAAAAACGTTATTCTGAGAAGGGCTCCCTAGGCTTTTGAAGGGTACATGATCTCCAAAAAGGGGAAGAACTCTTACTCTAATGATTTGCTTTATTGAGTCAAGCTTATAAGTATTTATGAAGTGCTTACAATATTTCAGGCATTTATGTGTCTCAATAGAAATTGGCATGGTGTCATGGGAAGGATACCAGATTTTGGAATTTAAGGACCTAGATTTAGATTCCAGCTCTGGCTTTCTCTTTTCTTTTTTTTACTATATATTTTATTTTACCAATTAAACACAACAACAATTTTCAATATTTTCCAAAATGATAAGATTTTCCAAAATTATAAGATCCAAATTGTATTCCTCCATGCTTTCCCTTCCCCCCCCCCTCCTAAAGATGGTAAGCAATTTGATCTGGGTTATACATGTATTATCATGCAAAAAATACTTCCATATTGGTTATTGTTGCAAGAGAATATTCATATAAAACTAAAATCCCCAAATAAAAACACAAATAAACTAAAGTGAAAGATAGTTTGCTTTGATTTGCATCTGACTTCAACAGTTCTTTCTCGAGGTGGATAGCATTCTCTGTCATGTGTCCTTCAAAATTATCCTGGATCATTGTATTGCTGAGAGTAGCTAAGTCTTTCATTGTTGATCATCATATGATATTGCTATTACTGTATACAATGTTCTGCTGGTTCTGTTTATTTCACTCTGCTTCAGTTCATGTAGGTCTTTCCAGCTTTTTTGAAATCATCCCACTCGTCATTCCTTATAGCACAATAGTATTCCATCACCATCATATACTACAATTCAGCCTTTCCCCACTGATGGATATTTTTATCAATTTCCAATTTTTGGCACCACAAAAAGAGCTGCTGTAAATATATTTTTTACGAATAGGTCCTTTCCTCCTTTTTTCGTCTTTTTGGGATACTGACTTAGTAGTGGTATTATAGTAGTTATTCAGCTTTACAGCTCTTTGGGCAGAGTTTCAAATTGCCATTTAGAATGACTGGATCAGTTTGCAACTCCACCAAAATGCATGAGTGTCCCAATTTTGCCACATCTCCTCCAACATTTATCAGTTTTCTTTACTGTCATGTTGGCCAATATGGTAGATATGAAGTGTTGCCTCAGAGTTGTTTTGATTTGCATTTCTCTAATCAAGAGTGATTTAGAGCATTTGATATGGTTATTGATAGCTTTGATTCCTTCATCCGAAAGCTGCCTATTCATATCCTTTGACCATTTATCAATTGGGGAATGGCTTATATTCTTATAAATTTGTCTTAGTTCTCTATATATTTGAGAAATGAGACTTTCATCAGAGAAATTTGCTGCAAATTTCCCCTTCCCCTAGTTTGTCGTTTCTTTCTCATCTCGGTTGAAGCATGGTTTTGTTTGTACAAAAACTTTTACATTTTATATAATCAAAATTTTCATTTCATTTTATATCTCATAATGTTTTCTATCTCTTGTTTGCTTATAAATTCTTCCAAAGGAAGAGAAGCAGGCCCTGTCTTTTCTGACAGATGCTCTTGCTGTTTCCCCTGGATAGAAGACCTCCCTCTTTCCCTTCTACCTGCTTCTTAAGACCCCTCTTGCTCAGCTCTGCCTCCCCAATCCACAGTGGTCTCTCCTTGCCTTGAAATTCCTCCTGAACTGGAGGTCTTCACCAGTCACTTGGTACTTCAGCTAGAGTTTATCCATTTGTTTAAATAAAACAGAGAAAGAGAGGTCATTATCAAATACCCCTTAGACATACTGACTATGCAGCCCTGGGAATATCTCTTAACCTCTTAATACCCTGGACTTTTCTCTAGTACCATAAATTCAAGAGCAGATGTAGATAATAATTGATGATGAAAATTTCCTCATTGGGAAATCCTTGCACCAATAAAATCATGTTATTGCTGCTGTTGTTCAGTTGTTTTGGTCATGTCCAGCTTTGCGTTCCCATCTGGGGATTTTTGGGCCAAGATACTGGAGCCGTTTGCCATTTCCTTCTCCAGCTCATTTTACAGGACAAGAAAACTGAGGCAAACGGGGTAAAGTGACTCGCCCAGGGTCATACACTTACTGTCTTAGGCCAGATTTGAACTTGGGTTTTCCTGACTTCAGGTCTGTCACTCTACCCACTGAAGTGCCACTTAGCTGCCCTTAATGAAATCACAAGTCTGGACGCCCCAAAATCGCTTATCTTGTCAACCTCAAAAATCATTTTGAGCAAAGAATTTGGTAAGCTTCATTACTAGAGAAGTGGGAGTCATTTTGGTGATGCCCAGCTCTGTGACCCCTTTGGGTTTTTTTGGAAATGTTTTAATTTGAAGAAGCCTTAGAAATCATTTAGTCCAACTCTTCTATTAGTAAGTGTTTAAGTACCTACTATGTGCTGGGCATTGTGCTAAGTGCTTGGTATATTTTTAAAAAGCCGTTACCCTCAAGAAGTTCACATTTTATAGTTCTGCTTTTTGTTGATGAGGAACTGAGGCCCTGAGAGGATAAGTGGTTAAGCAGAATTTCAGAGTCAGAAGGGACCTCAGAGGAGATCACATAGCTAGAATGTGGCAAAGCTGGGACTCAAACCGAGGAGTTTTTAAAGTGATGCTCATTTTTTAAAAGATCATTTTTATTTCCCAATTAATCTCCCTCTCCAAAGAGAACCCTCCTTGTTATAAAGAAATATAGTTTAACAAAATGAATCAATGTATTGACCATGT
Source organism: Gracilinanus agilis (assembly GCF_016433145.1). Taxonomy (NCBI): domain Eukaryota; kingdom Metazoa; phylum Chordata; class Mammalia; order Didelphimorphia; family Didelphidae; genus Gracilinanus; species Gracilinanus agilis. Next base: position 38,932,101 of record NC_058136.1, read on the forward strand.
CTGGACAATGTCCGCCTTATCTAGCGCCCATGATCTTTTGACCCGATGCTTTACTGTCAGGCTTTTGAAGTCACATGACTTGGGGATGGGATCGGCTTTGGTCTGGCGGAGGGCAGAACTTGAGGTAGTCTCTGATGGTAATGGGGGCTCTTGTGTTGGAGACAGATCTTAGCCCCAATAGCTGCCAAGTTGGACTTGGAGATATTGTGACAAGAGGATTTCTCACAAGATGTCAACTGATTCTGGCAGCTGCCTAACGCTCTCAAGTCTCCAGCTTCGAGGCTGCCTCTGAATGCTTTGCACATGACTTGTCTGGTAGCCTGGGAGTGATGCCAGCCAGAGGTGTGGAACGATGCAAGTTTCATCCAATTCGGGGCCAAAGTTGGGGCTGGTTCTGATCTCTGGATTGGTTCAGCTAGTACTAGTCTTGGCCCTAACCATCAGGTGAGAGAGGAGACTGGCTGGCTCCGCTTACCATCCTCTCTGCTTTCTTTCCTGGGAGGGGGGGTGACTTCCTGGCATGGACTCTATAATGCCAGCTTGTCTGGGGCTAGCTTGCATGGGCCACTAACATTGGGGGCTGGAATTAGATGGGGCTTAAGAAAATGAAGTGTTAAGGCAGCAGATTGTGCCCAAGGCTGCATTTGGTCAATGCCAAGATCACTGATGCCAGCCAGACTGTCTGACACAGATCAATATGCACTCACAAGTACTACCCGCTTGCCACAGATCATACTTGTATCTAGACTTTGGGTCCGTTCACTTGTCCTGGGACATTTTATTTTCTCACTCAGAGACGACTGGGGGTGTCAGATGTTAATATTTGTGGAGTACTGTCATTGCAGCTCTCCAAATGCTGGTATCACTCCCTCCCTGAGGACCGGTTCTGGTTCTGGGGCTTCTCTAGCCCACTTGTGCAGGCCAGCATGAAGCAATTGCCTGCCTTCCTCCAGGCCACTATTCTCCCATTCCAGCTGGTTGACTGAGTCCGAATCTACATTTGTTTTCTTTTCCCTTTCCTGTTGGCATCCCTGGACTGGAGATGTGGTCATCCTTATGCATTTGTTCAAAGAGTCTGCAAGCTTACTGAGGGCCCAATCTGTCCACAAGGCTGGATTCCGTGTGGAAACCAAAGACAAATGTGACCCAGGCACCAGACCCTCTTCTTTTTTGTGCTTTGGGGCTCAGGGAATTGCCAACTAACACCTCTTGTTCTAAGTTAATAAAGTAATTCCTCAGCCATCGAGTAATATTATCTACCTAGATTACAACGGAGAACTAGAAAGTAATGACAACCCCAAACCCCAGGCTAGATACAATAGTTCATGCACTAAATGGAATATACTTTACTAATAGGAGAGACCCTTACTTAGAGCCTGTTTACTTTGGCTTTGCACACAATTATATTTGCTTTATTTTATTTTTTAAAATCCTCACCTTCCATCTTAGAATCAAACCTGTGTATTGGCTCTAAGGCAGAAGAGTGGTCAGGGCGGGCAATGGGGGTGAAGTGACTTACCCAGGGTTACCCAGCTAGGAACTGTCTGAGGTCAAATTTGAACCCAGGACCTTCCGTCTCTAGGCCTGGCTCTCAATCCACTGAGCCACCCAGCTGCCCCCTATATTTACTTTGTAATGTGGTTTTCCTACTCATAGGAATAATTGATAAAACAAAAAAGAAGGGAAGCGAAGGGCTATCACAGGTAAGTATACTGGTAGAAATTAGTTACCCTGGCAGCAAGGGAAGAGAACCATGGACACAGAAGCAGATGCAAGAGCTCAAGATGCCCTGCAGCCTGGGTCATTTATCAATGGCAAACAACCTGACATAGACCAAACATGAATCCCAAGATGGCAGAGTAGAGTCAGCCTCAGAGTCAGGAAGTCTGAGGTTCCAGGCCTGCCTCAGAGAGATAATCTAAGCAAAGTCCCTTAACCTCTCAGTGTCCTGGGCACTGTCTGGGACTACAAATTGAAGAACCGTTGCTGATCTGCTTTGGGAGAGGGAGTTTCCTTAGCCTGCTGAAATCACAGATCACCAAACCCCTCCCCTAAAAAATCATCTCATTTTTACAGATGAGGAAACTAAGGCCCAGAGACTTGCCCTAGGTCACACCCAGTTCAGAAGAGGCAGAATTAGATCACAATGCAGGTTTTCTGAATGCCAAGACCAGTGATCTTTTCATCACACTATGCATTCTCCCCCGAGGTTGTGCTCTGCTTATGTGTGTCTCCTGTACCTTGGCGGAGGATAGGCACTTTTAAAAAGGGGAAAACACATTTTTGATCTTGGCCAGTGTGTAACCCACGTCTTCATGAGGAGAAGCCCTGACAGCCTGGACGTGACGCTGCATGCTGAGGGTTTTCTTTTTTCCCCACTCTTCTCCCTTCCCCAGCCACAACTAAGTTGTTGCTGACATCTAGGAAGTAAGTAAGTTCTGCAAGGAGAGCTTGGGAAGAGAGAATTTAAACCCAGGAGAAGGCACTTGGGAAAGGGAATGTCTTAATATGAAGGGAAAACCCACTGATATTTTGAACTCTGGTCTTAGGAAATAGGGATATATCCCAGAAGAGAATCATGGGATCCCGGATTTAGAGCTGGAAGGGGCCTTGGAAGTCATTTAATCCAAATCCTTCATTTTACAGAGCTGGAAAGTAGGTTCAAGGAGTCGGCGGTGGGGACAGGGGAGGGGGTAGTTTGCTCCTGGTCGCCTAGGTAGTAAATTTCAGAACAGGGTTTTATTAATACAGTGCCACCTCAAGTGATCAGGACCAGTTGTGGCCTGTTTAAGCTCCTTCAAACCTGGGATAATGAAGATCATTGCTAAAAGCCCCTCATATTCTTATAATGCTTTTGCTATTGGGTCCAAACTGAATATCTGGCTTCAAGTAAGTTCAAACACGTTGAAACTTGCCGAGCCTTGTTCTATCCCTCCCTATTTATTCTTACTAGTGATTTTAGTATGATTATAACTGTAATTCATTCTCATTATTCTGACATAGTTCCAAATAATTATGAACACTTTACACAATGTCAGCTGGTTATAAAACTTGTTTGTACATGTTTAAATTCATTCTGACCTCTGATCCTTCAAGCTGATGATATTTATTTCCATTAATTTACTGCTATTATAAATTCAAAATAGCCCGTAGTCTGGACAGCTTCAGGTTTACTCTGTAAGCCCGTGTGCAGTAACAAGGAGGGGGGGAAAGTAATGAAATTCTGTCTCTTTTCAATATAATCTGTATCCCAAACTCCCCCTTCTGCCCTCTGTGGCCAAGCCGAACGAGTCCAATCCGTTAAAAGCGGTGCTTAATTTCCCAAAGACATATTCAGTTCCATGCCCAGTTCATAGTCCACATGCAGTGTCTGTCCAAGACATAGACACTGATGAGCAGCTCTGGAGGCTGTCCATCCACAGGCATATCACGATTTGCACAGTGGGTGTTCTTCATCCATTTGCTTTGTTCCCGTGTGGATGATTGGGCTGAACTTTTTTTGAGTGATTGCAAATCTCACTTAGGAGGCTCCCTAGTGTTCTGGGACTTGAATCTCCTTCTGTAGAAGACATTGTGTTGATTGCATCTGGAGGACCTCACCAACTATCCCTTTTATATTTGGATTCTACATATCCACTATAATTTCCACTAGATATCCTGAGACTATATCGCCTTTTTTCCCCCTTTTAATTTTAATGTTCAATGGATTATCAAAACTATCTACTGTGTTACCGCCATCAAGGAATCTTTCATATGCATGGGATACACCTAGTTGGAGGAGAGACTTTAAGGCTACATTTTGCTCCTCCGAATCAGATAGATTTTTATAACCAAACAGTAAACACTAGAGCCTTATCTTCTTTGCATTTCAGTCAAGGGTAGGACTGTCAAGATGTGGTTTGCTGTATTTGCAAAGAACTACCTACTCCATTCTCTTTTTTTCATCATAGACATCTTTGACACACATATAAATTGTTCTCATAAATATGAGAGGGCAGACATTTGGATCACTAATCGCTGATATCCTCCTTTTTGGCAGTGACAATGTCCATCATTTCCCCCCCAAGTGTTCATTATTTTCCCTTCTTTTGGATGTCTTCAGAATTGATTCATCAGTACCCTCATATTTGTGTCACCTTCAGCACAGGCTTCTATGTATATTTGGTTTAGACCAGCTACTTTTTGCATCTTTGTTATTTTTAGTGCCATTTCTACTTCCTTAGATATCACATCAGGGCCATCCCTTCTCTATTTCCAAATTTTATGACTTTGCTATCATTGTTGAAGGAAATGCTAAATATGTTCTATTTCCCCACCTATTCGTTGTCCTTCTAGTTTCATCCTTAAATGCTCTCTGCATGATATAGCTTAATTGAATTTATATTCTATATAATTTCTATTCTAATAATATATATTCTATATAATTTGTATTCTATGCCTTTGTCTACCATATCATTTCTCTTGGCAATAAAACTATGTTTTTTTCTGGCCCAGGTAATTTGTAGGCTTCTCGGGTTGTGATTACTTTGCATTGGTTTAACTGTTATAAGAATAGTGATAGTCTGTGTTGTTATCAGTTCCTTTTTCTAGTCTTCATTTTTCTGTATCAGTAGCTCATTTAAATTGGTCAGGTAGGAGATGTTTTCATACCTTTAAAGTTGATTCTCATTTTTATTCTGTCTCTTAACTTGATGTTGACTTTGATGTCTTGTGAGTGTGGCCGGCCCTTGAACATATTCAGAACAACTTCTGGCAAGACTTTTTAAGATTACTTAGGGAGAGTTCTGCCAAAATGGAACAAATATAAGATTCCTTTTGCCAGATATGGATCTTTCTCTTGAAAACAACCCTCTTTCTAGTAGCTATTATAAGAGAGAATGATTAAGAAAAAAAACAGTTATAAAAGTACAGAGGCATTTTGCCACCCATTGTTACCTGCCCAACATTGGGCATATGTATTATTTTAAATAATTAGTTAAGCATCTCAGCATATTGCTGCCGAATGGCATGTACAATGTGGACAAATCTCATTGTTGCTATAGGAAACACAGTTCCTATATGAATTATATTGAAATTTTGATACAGTATTCTTCTCTATGGATTAGCATTCATTTGAGGCATCTTTATCTCAGAACATATTTATGGGAGATTTAAAAAATTAGATCTATGAATTTAGAGATGGGAGTACTGCTTCCACTGGTTGGTATTCTCCCAGAGATCATCAGCTCAACAGAACATCCATTTAAGTGCTAGAGGCCTTGCTCTAGGTCAGTGATTCCCAAAGTGGGCGCCACTGCCCCCTGGTGGGTGCTGCAGTGATCCAGGGAGGCGGTGATGGCCACAGGTGCATTTGTGGGTGGTGAATAGGTGGTGATAGTATGTAACAGAGGGCGCTAAGTAATATTTTTTCTGGAAAGGAGGAGGTAGGCCAAAAAAGTTTGTCAACCACTGCTCTAGGCCCTTTTCCCTTTCATGGGCACCAATGGAGTGCCCAGACTGTTCATCTCTTCCCTTACTCTCACCATATATCTGGTCCACTTCTTTTTTTCAACCATACACCTCCTTTAGGCAATGTAATGATGCATCTTTTTGTGTCACCTACAATTTTGACTTCTTAGAGATGGCAGGAAATGCCTCTTCATCTTTGTATTTCTGTTGCCGTTGATAAGTGTCTGTTCAATTTAATTTTGGTGGGCAAAGCTCTTTACAATATTGGTTTGAGGAGAAGAAGATAAACCTGAGGTAGGATTTCTGTGTTTTCTAAATTCTGTGACCAAGTTGGGGAAATAACAGAGTGCTTTAGAATTCCTTAAAAATATATTAAGCCCCTAATACAAAGATTTTAAAAATGATTATTTCTACTTGCAGAAAGTTATATTCTACTATGGAATGTATGAGCACAGTTAAGGAGAAATATTTATTGAATAAATAATACAAGATGCAAAAGTAATGTAGAAAAAGAGAGACAGATAAATTGTACTAGTGGACAATGCTATTAAATGCCCTTGATGCCTTTTATCTATATATATCACAGTTATTTCCTCTTAACTTCCCAATAGAACCTTCCCTTATAATGAAGACTAGTACATAGAAACAAAAGATAGAATCAAATTTAACAGCATATGCTACATTGTACACCTGGTTCCCAAGAGGAGAGAGATCTATTTCTTCCTTCATTTTAGGGTTAAGCAGAATTCAGATACCTTTTCGTGTAGTTTTTATTTATGTTATTGTAGATGTATACATTATTCTACTGGATCTGTCTCCTTCATTCTGTATCAGTTGATACAGATCTCCCTAAGTAGTTTTGAATTCCTTTTATCTGTAGTTTCTTATGGTATAATAATACTCCATTGGGTCTGTAAGTCAAGATTTGTTCTCTCATTCCCCAATTAATGGGCATCTACTATTTCTGGTTTTGGTTAGCACAAAAAGTTCTGCAATCACTCCGTTGGTTGTAGTGGTTCCTTTCTTTGCATCTTTGACCTGGGGGCATATGCTCACTAGTAGGCTCACTGGACCCAAAGGTACAAATGATTCAGCTCCTGCTTCTGCCACATTTCCTGTGTGACCCCAAGCAAACCATTTAATCTGTAAGAATCTTTTTCCTCATTTGTAAAACAGAGGAGTTGGACTGGGATGTCTATTCTAGCTCTAAATCTGGGGTCATCTGATCTTAAAATATGGAAAAGGAGAAAAGGAGAACATTACATGTGCTATCATGTTAGTGCATTTCTTCACATGAGACCAAATTGTTTTCTCTAATTCTGGCACCAATTCACAGTCCCTCCAACACTGGTAATTTCTGTCTTTTACTGTCTTTGCCACTTGGAGGTTGTGAGTTGAAGCCTTAGAGTTATCTTTATTTGGATTTTTATTGTCAGTGACTTGGGACAATATTTCATCTGATTGTTGCTAGTTGCCAACTCATACACACATATGAAGCTACTACTAGGAAACTAAGCCATAAATAGTGTTTTCTTTGTCATGTTTACCTTGTCTTCAGAAATGAGGCATGCTTATAAATTCTACCTTTTTACTTTTGTTCCAGGGTGTTTTTTCCTCCTCCTCCTCATCTTGTTTGTGCTGTGGAAGGAATGTGCAGCTGATTTTCAGAAATACATACTTCTGGAAAGGAGTGAAAAGTGCATCCCAGAGAATGTCCCTGTCAGCGTGCATTATGGCTGGTCTTTTATATTTGCTGCTTCCGGGACACCCTTAGTTTATCTTTCAGGACTTCTGTTTTATTTCATTGGCCAGAAGAACATGAAAGTCCCAAAGTGAAAGAAGGGAGAGAGAAATGTATCTCTGCTCTATCAGTAACCACTCCCCCTCCACCCACCAGAGTACACATTTACACACACACACACACACACACACACACACACACACACACACCACTGAGATGTCCCCTTAGCATGTTTCCTATACTGATGGAAGAGGTTTGCTTTGGCTTACTCCTCAAGATTTTACCCACCGTAATAGACGTTAATCGAGAAACAGTGACAAATGGTATCTTTGGAGAAATGTTGGAAAGAGAAAGAGAGCACTAGACCAAACTAGACAGAGATATTGTGTAAAAGGGCCCAAGAGTAGGTTTTCATTGGCCTCAGATTTGGAGACCAAAGAGGCTGGCTGAGGCTTCTCTAATGTTTTTGTAAATCGCCCTCAGTTGGCAGCCTCATTTGTATTGGAGCTGTTATTTCATTTCCAATCTCTCCCAAATCCAACTGTGATTTACAGGAAGTCGTTTCAGAAAGAATCAAAATTGAGTGTGATTTGGGGGGTGGGTTGGGAGAAAGAATTAGTCATAACTGGCATCCCAAGCCACCCATGATTATTTCTCATGCAATTTAGACCTGGTGAAGTTGAAGAAGTTATACCAGGATGGACAGAGGGACAGAGGGGTAGGGAGGGAGAGAAAGAAGGATAGAGACATGAGAGAGAGAGAGAGAGAGAGAGAGAGAGAGAGAGAGAGAGAGAGAGAGAGAGAGAGAGATTTTTTCCCTTTCTTCTTTTTCCTATTCAATCAGAATTTGGAAAGTGAGCTCAGTGTGAATGCATGCACATTTTAATGGGTTGGAGAAGAGATAGCTTATATCCTGAGGCAATCTAGTTCCCATTTCCATGCAGCTGACTGTCCATCCTTCCAAGCGAAGAGGGCCATATTTCACTGAGAGAATTAGAAAAAATATTCAAATCATAAAAGCCTGCACTTGGGTAAGCAAAATAAAGAGTCAACTTTTCAGTCATAGTATAGGCCCTTTTGCAGAGGAAAATATGCTACCCTGAGACACCACTGCTTTTGATTTTGCCCTGGAAACATATTTATATTTTGTGAAGGAAATACAACTCCTGGCTCCAGATGAAAGTGGGAAAGTAGAAGGAAGTCAGTGTCTGGAGGCAGGACACATAAACGGCACATTCATTCATTCATTCATTCATTCAGATCCCTTTCAAGTCTTTTCTGTCAGCCATAACCATTTGGCTGCTTAGGTTTAAAGCTTCCCATCATTTTTGGCCCTTAGACCCCCATACCTCTTTCCTTCTTCTGGTAGGAGGTCGTGCTGGCTTGCTAGATTTCAGAGAAAGTCTGAGGCTATTTTGGAGACATCAGTGAGGCATGTGCTAAGTCAGTGTTTCATTTATGCCAGAATCAGAAACAGAGAATAAACTGTCATCTTGTTAAAACAGTCATGTGCCAGGCAGGAAACCTGCCTGGAAACCCTCGAGGATCCTTCCTATTCATAGCTAGTCTTTGACCATGCACCACACACAGAATTATTGCATAAACACCATTAAGTGAAAAGGTGCCTCCATTTCCATTGCTGTATTTAGATTTCTTGGCTTGCATTTGAGAGCAGGGACTCAGGCTCCGATAGTATTTTCAAATACCAACACTTGTATTCAAGGCACAGGATTCTCCCTAATCTAAGAATTATTACAAGCAGATCCATTAGCCAATGAACATGCTAATTATTCTTTCCTGTCTTGGCCATTGTCTCCTGGTAAATCTTTAGCGGTGACACATGTTTTTTGAAAATATGGTCCTATGTATGAAAGATTTAACTTCAGTGATCTCTCCAACATTAGCTCTCTTGTTGGTGCCAATGTATTTGTTCACTTAAAAACATGTGTCAATAAAATATATTGTGATGTCTTCCTGGCTTCTCATTGCCTCACGGGGAGAGGAGCTCTAGACTAAACCACCTTCACTGAGGTGTTCCTCAACTGTGGAGAACTGCTTGGCTGGCACTATCGTCACATTCTGGAGTATCAGCATAATGTATCTTACTGGGCTCCGAGGGTATGTGTGTGTGTGTGTGGGGAGGATAGATAAGAGCCTTCTGGGAAGCCAATTGGCCTTTGTTGTCACATTATCTCTTCTCTAGAACCTGACAAACTCAGTCCAGATAATTATAGAGCAACATGCCTACTTACCCCTTTCTTTACCCAAACTGGATCACATGCCCCAGGAGACTTGTGGTCAGATCCCAGTTAATATTTTGTGTTGGGAGTAGGAGACATATGTATGCGTTGCTATGTATATATGTATGTATACATATAAAGATATGTATTGTACACACATACCCACACATCTATCAAGGCCACAGTGGCTCATTATTGCTCTAAGTCACCATTTCCCCAAAAAGTGTGTTGAGGTACCCTCGTGTGTTGGGAAGGCATCCTTGGTATGTAGAGTGAGCTTTGCTTAGGTTCTGCTACAACCTGCTACTACGTCCTGATATATAAACACGAAAAGCAAGAGTATAAGATAAGGGAGGAGGAGAATTCAGAGACATCATAGCCCCAAGTTATAGTAGACACTGTTTTGGCAACTGCCCAAGCAATCCCTGGGGCCAATGTGACAAACAGCATTTGGAGATAAATGTACTTGTATGGAGGGGAGTGATCACTCCTCCTCTGACCTGATAAGACCATTATCGTTTGTTTAGACTGCTTTTTGGGGGGACCCCGGACAAGCTTCTAAGAGAGAGAGAGAGACAAGGGGAGCCTCTCTGACTGCAACTGTTGTTGGGTTCAGTTTTTCATCATGTATAACCTTGATCATTGCACCGTAGAATTATTCTCAGTAAAGGTATAATTAGCACAGACTTTTTTATACTGAGCTGAATCTAGAATCTGAATCCAGGGCCTTTCAGGCTAAGTCAAAAAACAATGATATCTTAGATTTCCTTACTCCTCTCTGCCAGTTTTTCCAATTAGTGGGCTTATGGATCCGTTAGGTATGGCTACTGTGGTGAAGAGAGGTAGGAGAATGGCGGGGGTGAGGAGGGCATGGATGGGCTAGAAGACAACTAAATAGGATGACCTTTAACTTCTGTGTCTCAGCAAGCCCACAGGTATATTCTGGTCTGAAAAAGACTGAGAAACATTAATCTTATGACTACATCAGGGGTAAGTCATGCTCACCTATAAGGATGAAAATTTTAGACAAATAAGAAAGTCTATACAGTTATTATTTTGGAAGATAACACAATCTTGACCAGTTCTATTCTTTTTGATAATGGATTGTCAAAGAGTGGATGATGCTGTTTGTTTTCCAAGCCAGATGTTGAGCCTACTTGAGAATGCCAGCTGCGTCTGAGAGAGGGCCCAATTCTTTGCAATCCAACAAATATTTCTTAAGTTCCTTAGATGTGCCTGGCACTCTGTTAGGAACTGGCAATATACAGATGAAATTTAAAAAGGTCTTGCCTGCAAGAGGCTTCTATTTTTTTCAAGCCCAGTGGGTAGAATTGTGGGCTCATCCTTTGAAAAGTGTTGAGCAATGAGTTCTCTGACATTGGGAATGATGCCAATATTTAAGAGTTTTATTTAAGTCCAATCTTAAGTGTTTTTTAATGATATCTCATAGGGTTCTGCATATGGTCCATTGGCTCTTTGAGTGGTAATTCCTTCCTATAAATTGTCTCTTTGGATAATATTTTTGTCATTTAATTATCTATTCAATGTAGAGATGAACACTTATGACCAAATAGAATAAAAGTATATAATCTAGGAGCAGAAAAGGTCAGGATTTACAGTCACTTGCCTCTCAGTGTGCCCATAAAACAACCCAAGTGTGTAGAAATTATAGTCCCAGAAGGGATACTAAGGGAGAAGCACCAGAATGTAGCCTGAAATCCATCAGGCTTACTGCTATCCATGGTGCTGAGGATCCCTGAAGTTGGGAAATAGAAGTAGATTTTCTGTCACGGAATGAAATATCGATTAGCATCTTCCATCTGTTCTTTAAAACATTGACTCTAATGTCATCAAGGCACTGATGGAATATGTTCATCTCAATCATGCTTGCTGCCTTAGGGAATAGCCATCTGCAGAGACTTCCTTATTCTTGACCACATCTAGGACTAACAACAGTTTAAAGCTCAATTGCTATTTTAGAAGACTTGCAACTTCAATTCATTTTGTATTAAATTGTACAGTAAAATGCAGTCTTGCTAGCTGGCTGTGTGGATGGATCCAGCCTGTTGGTGCCTTATTTCCCAATGGGTACATGCATTTATTAAGTGGCACATTTGATGACATCTGGCTGGTTAAATTGTTCGTCATTCAGGCTCTATCTTCTCTGATGGGTGACTTTTCAAGGTGAATCTTTTGGGTCTGGTGACATGTTTAGGAAACAAAGGCTGTTATTGCGCTTTCTTCTTTTAGAGTTATTGCTGAGCTTTAGGGGATGCTGGGGAGGAGAGATTAAAGGAACACAAGACAAGATTATGAATGGGTTGAATGAGTGGATTTGGTCACTCAGAATTCTCATTTCCTTGCAATATTTGCTAAACTTAATTCTCAGGAGAAAGGCAGATGGCAAGGAAATATAACCACATTGGAGAGTGGACCCCAAAACCCAACTTCTGGGACTCAGGGCACATGCAGTCCAAACTTCTACATTTTCTTCATCTCTCTCCAGGGTCCCATATAGTGATAATTAGTGTTCAGAATGGCCTACTTTGCAGGATCCTTGGGCAATGAGAAAAAGATTCTTTTATGGAAATAAGGTGGGAAAATGGACCCAGGCCCTTTAAAAGAATTTCAAAAATGCACTTTGGGCTAACCTTTCATTAATAATGTTACTTCCAGTTTTTGTTTCCTGTGCTCCCCGGGGTTATTTTACATTTTCTTTTTGGCTCACCCTCCTTGAGGAAAGTCTGACCAGGTACAGTCAAGGATGGATCTGAAGTCAGAGCTTCCTGAGTTGGTGCTGAAGGGAAATGTTACCAATTTGATTGTTTTGCCATTGACTAGTCTTGGGACCTTCTTGACATTTAGTCCAATTCTAGGATTAAATTAAAGTTAGCAAGTGTTTATTGCATACCTACTATGTGCAAGGCACAGTGTTAGGTGCTGGGGATCCTAAAATGGTCTATCTCAACAAAATACCCTATGCTAAAACTTCATTTTACAGCTGAAGAAACTGAGGCATCAAATATTTAATTGAATTGCTTGAAGTCATATGGTGGCAATGAATAAAGCTGAAGTTTTGACTAAGGTCCCTTGATGCAAAAGATAGTGTCTTTTCTGCTGTGCTAGTTTCTCAGGCAAGGATGCCATGTATAATCTCAGTAGTTTAGAGTTGGATGGAATCTCAGGCACCATCTTAACCAATCAGTATCTGAACCAGAATCCATTCTACTATCCACCTCCCAAGTGGTCATCAACTTTCCCCTTTCTTTGTACCGGGAGCACTTAGCACAGTCTCTGGTACATAGTAAATGTTTCATACTCGCTTGTTGATGGATTTGATCGGTCGACCCCCTGCCTGAAGACTCCCAGTGGAGAGGAACCCACTGGCTCCCAAGTCATCCATCCACTTTTGGACATCTCTGATTGTTACAAAGCTTTCCTCACTCTCCCAAAAGGCGAGAATACTGGGGAGAATGAAGTGACGGACAGAAATGAGTCCAGTGGCTGCCTGCTACCACTTACTACTTAACTAAGTCAGTCTGGACTTCCCTCTAACCCTACTGACATCAGATTTCTAATCTTCCTGATTGGGGTATTCATCTGATGTTACAGATGAGTAAGTAACCTATTTGCGCCTTCTCAGGCTGGGTGACTCTTGTCCATATTCTCCCTTAAATCGTTCACAAGCCTTCACTCACAGTCCTAGAGACCTTTCTGTAGTTCTTTTGGCATTGGCAGGATACTGACATGGCACAAGGGCCGTCAATGGTTATCCCTTGATCTCAAGACAAGACCCTCTATCTTACTTGACTCAGGATTGCCCAGAGGCTTAGTGTTTACCCTGCTGGCTGGGGCAGAGCTTGTTTAGACCTGATTACTGGCAGAAAACGCTTTACTCTCAAATCACTGTGATTTTCCTGAGGAAAGCATTGCCTCTTCCCACCCTGAAAAAGGGCAGCCGAGTCTTGGGTCTCCCACTGTGTGGCAACCCCTCCTCCCATTGCCCCAATCCCCCAGTCGAGTTTATCCTGACAGTCTTTGCTTTGCATCCCAGTCATCAATGTCATCCCTGTGCTCTGCAGGGAAGAAAAAGGAAGTGTACCAAGAAGATGAATTGTGCTTCCTCCGTTTTTGTTTATTCTCTCTGACTGGTAGGTCATGTCACTGACTTGCCTGCTGGCTTACCTTGTTTACTCCTGGGATCTCTTTTTTGTCTTTCAAGGCTTTGACTTATTGGACAAGTAGCTGACTTTTAACTTTTAACCTCCCTCCCCTCGTAGTAGAACTGCCCGAATCAAAACATATTGCTTAGGGAACTTATTCCCTAATTAATTTTCTCTTTTCTTTCTTAGCTTGAAAGTATGGTAATAGGAAGCTATTCAGCAAGACAGTAGTTCTCTTTAAGGTCTGTCTTTCAAGACTCAGTCCAAATCCCAGTGCTGCCACAAAAGCTTTCCTTCATGAATGTTCCTCCATGGAAGGGCTAGTCTTATTTATCTGTGAGCTAGTCTTCCTGTCTCTTCAGCTAAAGTACAAATGCCTTGATGGAAAAGACCATTCCAAAGGTTCTAGGTTTGAATCAGAACTCTACTCCATACTACAGATGTGACCTTGGGCAAGAGAAGGAATGTCTCTGAGCCTCAGTTTACCAGGATTTTGGATTAGATGACTTCTTTGTGTGTGTGTGTGTATGTGGGTGTGCTTTCATGTCTTTTTCTTTTTTCTTTTTTTAATAACAAATTTCCATATAAGTTTTCTGAAGTTACATGATCCATATTGCCCCCCTCCCTTCTTTCTTCCTCCCTCCTGGAGCTGAAAAGCAATTCAATCTGGGTTATACATGTTTTATCATGCAAAACATATTTCCATGTTATTCATTTTTGTAAGAGAATAATCTTACAAAACCACCAAAACCCCAAATCATATACCCAAATAAACAAGTGAAAAGTCATATGTTTTCACCTGCATTCTTACTCCAACAGTTCTTTCTCTGAAGGTGGATAGCATTCTTTTTCATAAGCCCCTCCGAATTGCCCTGGATCATTACATTGCTGTTAGTAGCAAAGTCTATCAAATTTGATCATTCCACAATATTGCAATTATTGTGTATAACGTTCTCCTGGTTCTGTTCATTTCACTCTACATCAGTTCATGGAGGTCTTTCCAGCTCTTTCTGAAATTATCCTGTTCATCATTCTTTGTAGCACAATAGTATTCCATCACCATCATATACCACAATTTGTTCAGCCATTCCCCAATTGATGGAATATTCCTTTAGTTTCTAATTCTTTTCCACCACAAAAAGAGCAGCCATAAATATTTTTGTACAAACAGATCCTTTCCCATTTTTTTAGAGCCAACAGTGGTATTACTGGAACAAAAGGTATGCATTCTTTTATAGCCCTCTGGGCATAATTCCAAATTACCCTCCAGAATGGTTAGTTGAGTTCACAACCCCACCAGCAATGTTCCAGTTAGACTAGATGACTTCTAAAGTCCTTGTAACTCTAAATTGATGGTTTTACTGTATCACTTGGAATTTCTAAGATATGCATGACAGGATCCCGACTGGCATAATGTAGATATATATGTACTGTTGATTAATGTTCTTTTTCTTTTAAAACCCTCATCTTCCATCTTAGAATCAATACTGTGTGTTGGTTCCAAGGCAGAAGAGCAGTAAGGAACAGGCAATGGAGGTTAAGTGATTTGTCCAGGGTGACATCTAGGAAGTGTCTGAGGTCAGATTTGAACCCAGGACCTCCCATCTCTAGGCCTGGATCTCTATCTTCTGAGCCCCCTAGCTACCTCCTGACTGATGTTCTGATCCCTGGAGAAAAGAAACAAGCACTTATATAGTACCTTCAATGTTCCAGGCACTGTGCTAAGCACTTTACAAATATAATCTCATTTGAACCTTGGGAGGAGAGTGCTATTATTCTCCCCATTTTATAGTTGAGGAAGCTAAGGCAGACGGGTCCAGGATCACAAAGCTCATAAATGTCTGAGGACCTATTTAAACTAAGGACTTCCTGACTCCAGACCAGAAGCTCTCTCCACTGTGCAACCTGTCTGCTTTATTTGAAGAAGACATGGAATAAGGGGAGGGGGGGAGGTTGGGGGGTGAAGGGGAAAGTAAGAGCATAATCATGTAACCATGTTAACTTTTCTAAAATATAAATATTAATAAATGTTTTTTAAAAAAAAGAAGACATGGAATAAAATGGATTATTGAGTTTAGAGGTAAAGACACCTTAGTCCAACCGTATCATTTTTCTGTTGAAGAAACTGACTTCCAGAGAGCTAAGTGACTTTGCTTTGGTCTCTCGGGTAGAAGCAGTCTATCAAATCTAAGCTGGGATTTGACTCCCAATTTCTTGTACTTTCCACCATATAACAGTGATAAAGGCTAGGATTTGGCATCAATTTTTTTTTGGATTGTATCATATGATTTTTCTCCCTAGATTTTCCATCCTAATTATAATTGACTTAAGCTAATATTAATTTAGTGTGCATTTCTTGATCCCATTGCAGCTGAGACAAGGGGAAAATGACTCAAAGGTATGTAGAAGGTGTTGACCACCTGGGATTAATTCACAAAGCAGAGCATTGGAATGAACCAAAGGAAATATTAAATGGGAGCAGTTACAGTAACACCCTGGTCAGCCATCACCCAGACAACTGGCCCCCTGCACTTGGCACTCTACTTAATCCCTCCATCTAAGTTGGAATTCCAGGAGAGCCTAGCTAAGTGGGAGATCTGCACTCAGTCTACCTGGCTAGGGTCATTCTGGGTCAGCTAGCTGACATTTTGGTAACGGGGATGGGAAGGGAAGGGTGGCAAACATCACATTTCCTCTTGAGCTGTTTGACAGTCACAAATCTGCCTGCCCAGGACTCCAATGGCTAAGGGACTACTATTTGGGTACAGGGGATATTATCTCAGGAAGAAGAGGCAGAAATCTGGGAAAGATACCAGTTGGAGCCCTAGGGAGAAAAGGACGAGACATGGAATCTGGGGAGCTCTAAGCTGGTAAAGACAGAGTGCTGATCAGGAATCACTGTATAGGTTGACCTCTGAGCAGCCTGTTGGTCTTCTAGGGGTAAAGAGAAAACCAACCTCAAGCAAGTAGTGGCAGAACTCAAGGCTGCCTTATTTCCCGACTTTGTGGGCAATAACCTGCATGAGGGGGAGCTTCTTCTCTATTCTCTGCTAGGGAAGTAAAGAATGGAAATGCATTCACTTGAGAAATGGTTGTGAGAATATTGTGGATGGCTTGACATTTGCTTTTCTGTTCCAATAAATGCTTTTGCTGATTCTATCCTCTTGTTTGTCTAGGATTCTGTTAGCAACCTCTGGAGCTGAGTTGACTTTAGAGGCCACTAGTTTCACAGTAAGATAGGACTGGAGCCAGTTGGGGAGCATCTACTAGAAAACAGAAGCCTCAAATATGAACCCGAGTTCCCGAGGAGCAAGTATTGGTGGCCTCATAAGTGCCATTGATATAATAATCCTCTAAGGTTTATCAAACACTTCACAAACATTAGCTTGTTTGATCTTTACAACAGACTACAGGTACTGTTATACCCATTTTGTAGAGAAAGAAATAGGGGCTCAAAGGACAACCGCCTCAGTGATTTGCCTATGGTTACACAGCTAGTAGAGGTTTGAGGCAAGTCTTTTCTGACCCCAGATCTTTTCATGAGGTTACATTGCCTCAGACCCTGGTGGTTTTCGATTTTTCTCCTCAAGGTTTGAATCTCCACTGATCTTCTCTGATGCCTTGTCATAGTGGAGGTGGCCTTGCCCTGTGGAAGGTTGGGTCAATGGAGCTGCAGCTTTAGTGGTTATCCTAAGCCAGGATAACTTTGAGTATGGGCCCAGGAAAGGACTGGGAAGCTAGTATCCTAGGAAAAAGCCCAGCACCATGTAGGAAAATCATCCCCAACTCAGTGACAGGAGATGAGCTTTTCTCTGACACAACTAACCAAAAAGACCATCTGAAGATGGCGAGAGGTCATGCACTTAGGTGGTGGGAGGAGGACCCACCCATGGAAATCACTGAAATATGGAAGGAATTGCATTAAGAAGTGCTTTCTGAATGGTGCACAGAATCTCTGGGAAAGATGTACTTGTTCAACCAAGGTTTGATGCTTGGCCACAGTGCCCAGAGGCATTATAAAACAATTTTATGAGCTCTTCCTATTTTTTTTATCTCATGAAGCTAGGGGGTCTGTGAGCATAAGACCCTAACTCTATAGCTGGTAGGAACTCCAAAGGCCCTCTAGTCCATTTTACAGAGGAGGAAACTGATACTTCCCAAGGAAGGGATATGACTTGCTCACACAGGTAGTAAGCCCCAGAAGAAGTATCTGAACACAGGTCCTCTGACTCTTTCCATTGTATCACTAACTGCTGTTCCTAAGTCCAGTTCATTTATTAAGCACCTATTATACAAGGCACTCTGCTGGACACTTGGGATACAGAGATAAATAGGGCACAATCCCTGCCCTCAAGGGAGCTATAATCTTCATTATGATCCTGTAAGGTAGGTATCATTATTATCCCCATTTTACAGATGGGGAGACCGAGAGAAGTTAAGTGACTACTTGCCCAGGGCCCCTACAGCTAGCAAGTATCTGAGGCTGCATTTGACCTCCGTCTATACCATGTCATTTCACTATATAAAAGATAAGAATGTCATAATTTGAAGAAGGAACAAACACTAATACTGAGGAGACCAGGGAAGGCTTCCTGTGAAATGTGGTATATGAGCTGAGCCTTGATAGAAGTTAGGGATTCTAAAGCAGAGATGAGTATTTCTAGGCACTTAATATGGCTTGAATGTAAAATGTTATAGAATGCGTGAAAGGAAGTGACATGGAAGAAGCTTGAAAAGATTCATTGGAGTCAGATTATGAGGGGCTTTCTCCTAGAGGCAATAGGGAGCCATTGAAAATTCTTAAGTGGTATGACATAGCGAGACTCGTGATTTAAGGAGGACTATTTAAGCAGCTATATGAAGAATTGTTTGGAAGGAGGTGAGGCCGCAAGGCCAGAGCCTAATTCAGAGCTTGTTGTAAGAGTCTGGGAGAAAGATGAGAGCCTGAAGTAGCAGGCTGTCTGTGCCTGTGGATTGCTTGGCTGTATTCAGAAGATCTGGGCAATTTTCTTGTTGTTATTCCCATTATTATAGTGTTTGTCTCACGTTGTTCTGGAAGACGTGTGATACTTAAGTTGTCTTTGCAACCTGTGTTTGAGGTCCATGGCTCTTGCTTCTCTTGTTGTGCACTTTGTGTCTGACTCTTGACCCCATTTGGAGCTTTCTTGGCACAGATACTAGAGTTTGCCATTTCCTTCTCTTGCTCATTTTATAGATGAGGAGACTGAGGCCAACAGGGCTAAGTGACTTGCCCAGGCTCACACAGCTAGCAGCCGTTTGAGGCTAAATTTGAACTCGGGAAGACGAGTCTTCCTGACTACAGACCCAGGGTTTTATCCACCAAACTACCCATTTATAAATTGATACCAAATATCTACAAGACTAATCAAAGTAATTTTGAGGGAGGGCAGAAGGATCAGGGAGGGATTCACATAGTAAGTGGCATTGGAGCTGAATTAGGTAGGAAACAAGGGATTCTAAGAGTGAGAAGAGAGAATATTGCAAGGAGGCCATGGAAAAAGTAAATGTGGGCTGCTACTTGGGCTGGGCTTGGGCTTGCTTCTGTTTACAAAACAGGAAGAAATCCTTTCAAATGGTACCCTTCAGTTCCTGTTTACTGGAATGGAATCCATTACACAGGGACTCAGAGCTAATAAATGATACCTTATGAAGCGAGATATGCTCCTTATCAAATCTCACTGATCTTTGAGCAAAGGCCATCATTTACTGAAGCAAATAGGAATTATCCCTTAAGTCCTATCAATAATGAATCCAATCTACTGGCCCAGTGCACAATCTTCCTATTTCAGAATTGTAGTGAATTAGATATGCTACAAACAGAATTCTGTGCATTCTGTTAGCTATGGATGTAAACCCTTGGCAGCAGGGTAACTGTCCCCATTTTAAAACTTTGCATTCAAATGACTTGGAATACTGCCAGAAGATCACATCCAGGCCTCATCTATCCTTCCTCGGGTCTTGTTAACCTTTAAACTCCTTTTGATTAGTTCTGTCACTGCTAAACACCTACAAAGATTGACCAGTGTTTCTTGCATCCATCTTCTTAGTTTCCCCTCACTTCTCAGCCCCCGACACCCCTATTCTAAGGAAGCGATTCCCTCCAGGATCATCAATGCTTTCTTCACTTTTAACTCTGAGGACTGAGCACCTGGCATCGAACACTCCTCCTGGATATTCACTACTCCCTTGAATGTATAGTGAATGCTTAACAACTGGCTCTCCAAAAGAAATGTGCCCACACACTTGTGTAATCTCAACTATTAATATTTTCTCCATCTCTCTTAAATCTAAACAATCAATTAAACAATCAAGCAAGCCCTGATTTGTAGTTTTTGCTTGTTTCTGAAAGGTAAATCTTCAAACTGATAATTTAATCATCAGCTTTCCTGAGCAGCTATGAGCTGGCTCTAGCACATTCCTGATCAGACACTATTTTTTTTTGGTTCTCCTCATTGATTTGACTACTTCTGTTTCCTTTGCTGCCTATTACCCCCAATACCTCCAGCTTTCTAGGCGATCTCATGAGCTCCCCTGGGTTCAGTTATTTCTAAACAGATGATTCTTAAATCTGTACATGTATCATTCATCTCATTCCTGGAATCTACAGTGCCAGTTGCTTGTTGAATATTCAATATCTCTAACTTCATTTCTATGTAGTGATTATTATAGTTGATACTATCTATCTATCTATCTATCTATCTATCTATCTATCTATCTATCTGTCATTTATAAGATAGCTAGGTAATCGAGTGGATAGAGTGCCAGGCCTGAAGTCAGGAAGACTTCTCTCTCTGAGTTAAAATCTGGCCTTAGACATTTACTAGCTGTGTGACCCTGGGTAAGTCACTTCACTCTATTTACCTCTGTTTCCTTATCTGTAAAATGAGTTGGAGAAGGAAATGGTAAACTATCTTGGCCAAGAAAACCCCAAATGGGGACATGAAGAGTTGGAAGTGATTGAAGTAACTGAACAATGTACAAACGATTAAACATTCACGTATTGGGATGGGCGCTCCATTTTTTTTTCTACAGATAGGAATGTGAGGTTAGGAGTCCACTACTATATAGCAGGGAGTCCAAATTAGGCAGCACACACTAGAAACTATTGCAGGTGAGCTGGCCTCTTGCTGAAACCTAACTGCCAAAGAGGGCCATGTTATCACAAGACTTTCAAAACCCTCTTTCAGGCACCATTTATCAATTTATCCTCTGCCTGGCTATTAAAGAGGGAAACAAATGCCAGTAAAAAATAGGAATAGGGTAGGTGTGTAGGGCTGGATTACCTGGGAGGAGAGAATCCTTCTTTTGATTTAAATATATGTGTATGGACAAAGATATCTCAGCAAAAAAGACTTATGTCTGCTCCTCAGTGCTTTGAACACTTGTGAGCTGAGGTGCTAAAAATAGCATAAATAGGATAAAGTGACAAAACACAGTATTTATCGTCCCAAAGATCACATGGATTTTTTAAAAAATGGTAATGAGACCAGCTGTCCTTTTGTACAAAAGCCTTTTTTTTTTTTTCATTTAGTCCTTGAAAGTTACCAAGGGGGATCTGGTTGGAGTTGAGTGTAGTCCTGCTGACAGCTTTTCCATTTGATGGCTCAGACAGTTGCTTTGGTCCTATGAGGGTGCTGGAAGGCCCAGGCTGTAGGGCAGTGCCTGAAGGGGGTCCTGGGAGTGCATAGTGGGGGAGGGGAGAGAGCGCTAGACCGCCTCTGGTAGAAGCTGTGTTTAAACTGAAACAATAGAGCCGGCCTCCGATATCCACCGTCAAGGCGTCCCTCCCTAGCATTTATGAAAACCGAAACCTCAGTCACTGGGCCAGGTCCTGGAGCTACAGACAGAATCCAAAGAGACTTTACGTTCTGTGGGGGAAACAACATGGAGGTGAATGAATGCAGGCAGCTTTGGGAGCGGAGGACAGCCCTCCTGCAAGTATACAGGCCCAGAAGGCAGGCTGCCTGGTTAGAGGCCTCGTTTGGAGGTAAAGGCCAGAAGTGACTTGACACGTCCAGGGTAGACAGCACTTCCAACCGTGCAATTCATCCCCTAGCTTCAGCTTCCTGTTTTCCTTGCCTGAGGCACTGGGAGGGGACGGCGGCCTGTAGTGATAGTCACCCAACGAGAATATGGCTCCAAGGCCTGACTGAGTTATTAATCCTGCCAGTCTCCTCCATCCTCCTGTAAGGCCAATGCGGCCAGTCCCCTGCAGGCTCTGAGAAGCAGTACGTTCGATGTGGGGGAGGGGCACCCAGCTTCAGGGGGAAGGGAGGGGCGGAGGCAGGCGGTTTTCTGCTCAGGTTGCTGTAGGGCCCGCAGGTGGAGGGAGGGAGCTTCTCGCCTCGCGCGCACAGGCTGGGTCTCTCCTGATTGGCTGAGCCTCCCCTGGGGGCGGGGCCACTTATAGGTACTAGCAGGTGGTGCTCATTACCTCCTAGTGAGGCTCCTTTCCCGGTGTACCTTGGGTGGGGTCTTCCATACTGGCATGAGCCAGGATTCTGGGATATAGGATTGTGTCCTACGCACGTGGGAGGCCAGGATGTTCTCAGTGGCGCGTTAGCGAGTCAGGATAGTAATTGGGGTCCTACTTGTGGTCTGATGGTCACTGGGGCTGCCAAGAAAGCTGTTTTTCTGTGCCCTGGAATAATGCCCCCCCCCAAAAAAAAAACCCTCGGAGGACTTGGGTAGGGATACTGGAGCTCCGGAGCTGGACCTGCCTAGCTGACAGGCCCCCTTAGCCACCTCAGTAGGTCTGAGCAGCCTGGCCAGTGGGGCTCCTTCAGTGTGCCTAGGGTCTCAGTAGCCGCCACCACTTCAGCCAGGGTGAGTAGAACATTTTGGTGCTTCTGGGTTGCTAATGAAGGGATGGGTGAGGGATTATCTGAGGAAGCAAGCGCTGGTCTGTCAGCTAGATTAATGTGCCCATTCATACCTACAAAGAAATAGGCACAGTGGATAGTGTGAGCACCAAGCCTGGAAGGGAGAGGTCCTGGGTTCAAATCTGGCCTCAGACACTTCCTAGCTGGGTAATCCTGGGCAAGTCACTTAACCTCCATTGCCCAGCCCTTACTGCTCTTCTGCTTTGGAAGTAATGCACAGTATTGATTTTAAGACAAGAAAACCCATACCTTGAGGGAGTGCTCTTTATCATGGAGGGATGGTCTGGAGGGCCTCTGCCTGGTCTTCACATTGTGCCATTTTTTTACTTGGGGGATGAATAAAACACTTTTCCTCTGTTTATTGGGGATTACGCCTTAGATGATAAAGTGTTCCAGCTGCCAGAGGGAGTACGTTATTGAATTTCTTTTACCAGTCCTCAGAAAATCTTCCCTCCCTTGCCCAACTGTTTTATCCCCATTTCTTTCATTTTGAAAACTTAAAAAAACTTAAAATTTAATTTTAAAATTTAAAAATAGAAAAAAAAAGAAACTTAAAAAAGATAGTGTGTACAGTGAGTCCGAAATTCATTTCCCTTTTGGGAGCCTAAGACTAGATAAAAACATAAAAAATGGGCCATAGTTCACACTTATATAGTACACACATATTCTCAGCTGACCCTCCTAACCCCACATTACTAACCCCTTTTTACACTTGAGGAGACTGAGACTCCAAGGGGTCAAGTGACTTGGCCAAGGTCATTCAGTGTTGACAGAATAATTATGTAGTTAGTAAGTGAACTGAGGCAGTCTGGACCCTCAAATCCAGCTCTCTAGATACACTGCTTCTCCAGAGCAAAAGATAAAATGGATGAAACATGAGTCTGTTCTAAGACCTGGGTGACTAGGCTTCTTTGTCTGGTAAACCTGAGCCGTAGAAGGAAATGGTTTTCTTCCTTTCATCTTTCCTCTGTCTTATTTAAAAGCTATTTCTTTTCTATATGGTGGGAGGTGGGGGAGGATACTAGCAGCCCTCAGTTTGGAGATGGAATCGAATCATATGCATGTCCAGTCCTTTGATGATAGCGCCCTCCAGGGTCATGAAAAGCCTCAAATAATCAGCAAATACTTCCCCAGCACCCGCAGCTACTTCTTTGTAAATCCTCGTGTTTGTGCTGGGGGAATGGGGAGACAGACGATGATGGACACAGATGTGTTTCAGGGGCTTGTAATGCAACAGAGGAGACAGATTGGGCAATTGGGCCCAGATGAAGAAATCAGAATGTCCAAGCATGGGGCTAGGTGACGTGATAACTTTTGTTTTTCTTGCTGTGATTCCCAGAGATGGTTTTTTTAAAAACCTATTGTGGGCAGGTCACAATGAGTATCACCTAAGGAATTATGCAGGAGAAGTGGTATCAAGCCTTTCATTAGGCATGTATGGCTTGGAAAAAAGATGGGCCAGTTGCGTAGAAAGAGGGACAGATCTGGATGCATGATTGGTGCATTTCATTAGTATTCATACCGTGGCAAGAGGAAGACCCCTGTATACTACATGAACCTCCCATGGCAAACCTAAGGGAGGGCATGAATGAGAGAATCCTAGCATAGGACAGGAACTTGTCCATAGGCTGTGCTCTACATTATTGGTAAGAATCGTCACATAAATGACATCACAGATCATTTGGGCCATTGAAATATTGATTACCATTGACTTGTCCTGCCAACCATTTCCAAGTCTCTTTGTCTGCCCTTTTCTCGGGAGGCTGGGATTGAGGGATTCCAGGAGAAAACTTGCAGTCCAGGCAATCAAATATATTGAGGGAGGCTGTGAGAAGGCCCAGTTAGGCCAGAAGTATTATTCAATTATCACAACTGCAGTGGAGAATAAAGAACATGCTATGGAGACATTAAGCTGTCATGAGTGGACAGCTTAAGTCATCCTGGATGAACTCCATGAAACTTAGTTCTTTATAGCAAGTGAGATGACCATTTCACAAAAGAGCTTAAGGAAACATAAACCTGTCTGGAATACTTGAGTCTAAGTAGCACAAGACTCTAAATAAGGCTGGAAGTGTAACACCCTGAGGTAAGTGCTTGTAGGCTATTTGGCCTTGAATTTAGGAGATGCTGATTGGATTTGTGCTAAAAGCCTATCCATCTCCCACCCAGTACTTTACAACATTTGTCCTGTCCCATTGCATTGCCATTTCCATCCCATTTCTGTCTCTCTTCATCATGGTCTAATCAGATACTGATTTCTTATCTTTCTTCATCCTTTGCCCTTGGCATCCATTGTTCTTTCTTTATGACCATTTCTTAGAAGCTCAAATGGAGATTTTTTTTTTGGCCCAATAATGAGAGTTTTTAAAATCCTTCTCTGTTCTGAAAGCTATCTCTGGGCAATTCCATAGAGCAGATTCTTTGGGGATGTATACATACAATTTGCATTTATAAAAGTACTTGCTATAATAATAATAGTTATGACTTGTTTCTAGAGCACCTTCAGCCTTACAAAGAGTCTGGGAGGTAGGTGGTGCAAATGTTGTCATCCCCATTTACAGGTGAGGAAACAAAGGCCAGAAGAGGAGAAAAGACTTAACTAGAGACATCTTGGATGGGGTTCCATTGCTGGTCTGTTGCTTCAAAGTTCAGTGCTTATTCACTGCACCAGCTTTCCCCTCCTCTGCAGAAAGTATGCAAACCAATTCAAGCATTCTGTTTTGGCTCCCTTGTTCCACTTGGCCTTATTCAGCTGAATTCTTTTACCCTTTTAAAATAGACCGGAATCAATCTCTTTGCTTAGAGCATGTGAGTATCCCTTGTTTTAAGGCATTCAGTAGGTACAATTTTAACTGTATGGCATTTATAAAGGGGATAATGATATATGGCCCCTGTTTTCTATTTTGGACACTAGGATTTATATAATTTGAATGGAGTCACAATGACTGAAGAGTTGGAAAGACGGAAGGGAATGACACGTAGCATCCATTTGGGGAATGGAAAATTGTCTGGAGAATTGCCATTTTGGTCTGTTTTCTCCATTTTTCTTTCTTCATGTAGTTCACAGGATCATAGAAATTCAGACCTGGAGGGACCATATCAAATTTAGTTCAGTCTTCTCATTTTGCCAAAGAGGATCTTGGGGCTGTTTCTTGGGTTGTTAATTACTTTTATAAATTGAACCTGCTGGCCTGGTTGAAAGCTATGCATTCCTATTTATCCTTGGTCTCCTCCCTTCAACCCACCACTTTTTAAGTTTTCACTTCTCTTTGCAGCTGTTAGGGCATTTCTTTGTGTATGGAGGTATGCGTGTGCATGCCTTGTGCCTTTGTGCATGTGAACATGTATCTCCTGCCTCACCCTTCTTAGTTTTGGTTTTATTCATGTTTTTTCAGTGAACAAAATTATTCCCTTATTGTGACAAAGAAATGGATTTCTCTATTTTTCAGACAACATTTCCAAAATGGTGCTTTTTAGCATCCCCAGTGCCAAGATAAAAGAAATAGGAAAAAAATTCTTATTTTGTCTTAATGTCAATCCTTTTCAATGGCAATACACCTCTAATTTGGTCATAGAAATCAGTGGGACAATATAATTCAGCATACAGCATTTTGATTGACCCCCACAGTTGCAACGTGTCGATTTTGTAGATTGAAAGATACCCATAAGCTTATCCATTTTTTCTTTTCCCAAGCTATTTATTACATTGGATCGGAAGGAGTAAAGGGCCACAAGCTTCAACAGCTAAAAGGAGTGTTAGCAATTCTATCTATTTACATTATGGAGGCCGCAGTCCTTTAGTAGACCTTTCCCATCCCCACCTCACCTGTTATTTTTTGTGTGTGTGCTTCATGCTCAGTTTTGCCAGAATATAAGAATTGCAAAGTCCTAAGAGGCCTTGTTGAGATGGCTCCCAAGCTGAGGAAGCTTGATCTATTATGCATCCTTGCCTCCAGAGGAAAGTGAAGGACTCTCTCAGCTCATCTTGGGAGCACATACTCAGACCACTTCACTTTTAGTCTATGATGTTGTCATGGGGATAGCAGCTTTTAATAAGGTGAGGGAAGGGAGACACACAATGATTATCTCAAAAGAAGCCAGACAGAAAATATGTCTCTCCATATTAGACAAAATGTTTTTCTTCTTCCTTTGAAGGTCGATAACCTGATTGTTTTGGATAACCACTTAGACATTTCTATTAGTGTTTAGGTGCAATATGGTATGGTAGAAAGAGTACTGAACATGAAGCCAGGGCACTTGAGTTTGACTTTCAGTTTTGCCACTTACTATGTAACTTTGGGTAAGTTACTTGGCCAACCTGAGCCCATTTCCTCAACTATAAAATGGAGGTAATGTTCCTTCTTTGTACCCCTAGAGTCGCTGTGAAAATCAAATGCAACAATGGATGGGAAAGGAATCTTGTTTGTTAGGTGAGGGTTTCTGGGAGGCTAGAGTCAATGTATCGCCCATGTCCTTAAACCCTGCATCACTAGTAGCTCCTTGATCTATAGTGAAAATTGGTCTCGGACTCATTTTCTCAAACAAGATACGTGAAATAATTTGGTCTTAGTCCTTTCTAGTCCCAATTTTTCCAGGAGAAGTAGCTACATGCCTTTGACCAAGTCTCTTCTCTTTTCTGGCCTCAATTTTTCCTCATATAGAATCAAGTTGATGTTTGAATAGTCAAGTTGATGTAAGACCAAAATGAAATCAGACATGGAAGCACCTTGAAGTGTAAAAAAATCATTATGTAAAGAGTGAATATTGTTGTAAAAAGAACCAGAAGGCCAGATGAGATGGAAATGGACAATTAGGCAGAAGGTATGATTAGGGTCAGATCCAGGAGTTGGAGGGTGGAAGTAAGTGAAAAGAGCATTAGATTTGAACTTGAAGGAGCTTGAAATTGAATTCTGACTCTGCTGTATCCTAGCTTTGAAGCTTGAGGCAAATCTCTTTCCTTCTCTATGCCTTAGTTTCCCCATCTGTAAAATGAGTGCATTGGATTAGGTCATCTTTAACATTACTGCTCATATCCCAGGGAATGAACCCACTGAAATAAAAAAATCCTAGAGGCATATAAAAGGGGTATAACCCCAGAGACATAGGAAGCAGAGCCCCAAAGCTTAGGCTGGGGTAAAACCAAACAGGATGAAAAGAGAAGTCCCCAGAGGAAAGAACAGACTGTATTGGGGGCCAACCAACAGATACTCCTAGACTCTCAGTTAACAAGAAGCCTGGCTTGATTTCCAAGTTAAAGAGTTCTGTCTGATAGAGTCTCAGGTATAGAACCCTAATCAAGAGAGCAGGCTGCTGCTGCTGCCCTTGCCTTTGGGCTATCAAAGGAGAGTGTCACTCCTCAGGAAGGGTGGGATTTTCTTGGCTGAAATATTGACATCGAGAACCAATGTAGTTAGGTCTCAAAATGTATTCAGTTTAATTTCTAGAAATACAACACTGGGTAAATGTATGAAAAAAAAAATGAAGTGCCTACTAGGTCCCTGCACTCAAGGAGCTCATCCTCTAATGGGAGAGATGGCACATAAAGAAAGTTTTGGCTTCAAGGCAGATGGGAAAGTCCCATTGTCCTTAGCAAGTAGTAGAAAAGTAGATGGCCATGTCTCATCCTGAGTGTCATTTCCATTGATAAAAATAATATCATTTTCTAATGTTAGACCTGACAGGGCCAAGAACTTAGGTAACTGGAACTTTGTTTTCAGGGTCCTTAGTGGCTATGGCTACAGCCCCTGCTGAAGCTACTGTAAGGTGTCATCATCTCAGGGGATGCTTCCTGGGATGCTGGCTACTCGTACTGGGCTAGAAGCAATGCTAGTTGACATTTCACTGTCAATGCAGACTTGGGGTTAGGCCCTTCTCTGAGCTTCTTCCTTCTCTCCTGGCTAATATTTATACTCTCTTTCTCATGGGGTCATCATGATAAAATAAGTCTTAAAGTATTAAAACAGTGATTGCCATTGTGATTTGCTTAGTAGCCAAAGTCTACCTAGAAGTGAATGAGAGGCATAGAGAAATCATGGAGTGTCTTCCGTCACTAGGACATTTCGGTGAAGTAGGTGAAATGGGGTCTATTAAGAAGATGTCCAAGGGGGCAGCTGGGTGGCTCAATGGATTGAGAGGCCAGGTCTAGAGATGGGAGGTCCTGGGTTCAAATGTGGCCTCAGACACTTCCTAGCTGTGTGACCCTGGGCAAGTCACTTAACTCCCATTGCCTAGCTCTTACCACTCTTCTGCCTTGGAGTCAATAAGCAGTATTCAAGACAGAAGGTAAGGGTTTAAAAAAAAAGATCTTGTCCAAGAACATGTGTTTGTTGACTGGACTGTGAGGCCTGTTGGCTAGATCATAGGTCGAGTATTACATTCACTTTTGGGAAGGACACGTTAAGGTAGAGTTCAAAAAATCTTAGAAGACTATGTGTTTGAGGGGCTATTCTGTAGAAACAGAATTGGACCTGTTCTTTTTGGCTCCAGACGACAGAGGCAAGAGTCCTGGGCAGAACGGCAGGGAAGAAGATTTAGATTTGATGTAAAGAAAAATTTCTTAGCAATTAGAGCTGCTCCGAAGTGGAACAGGCAGGAAATAGTTGGAGGTCTTCATGACAATGAGCACTTGCCAGTGATGTCATAGAGGGCATTCCTACTTAAGACTTAAATGCCCCCAGTTCTGGCCAAAAGGAACCCTTGCAGGAGAGAAGATTGCAAAGAAGGGTCACCTTTACTCTTGGCTTGGGTGGGGGAGAGCAGTGTTGTCAGGCAGATGCCTTGGACTTTTAGGGACTGACTCTGTGGTCTTTGCTTTCTTTGAACCAGTTGGAGATGCTGCTGCCTTTTTTCTGAATGGTGACTGTAGCCTTAACAGCATGTAACCTCCCTGCCACTGCCCAAAACCTGAGTCTTGTTTGTGGAATGCTGGCCTGAATTTGTTCTGCCATGGCCCTGGGACAACTGTGATAGCAGGGAAGAAAGCAACAAAACAAAACAAAAGACTGCCCTGGCTGAGTTGGTGATGTGAGGTCGGAGCTCTATGTTTCTTAATTCATTAAAGTTAACATCCAAGTGGATTCTCCTCTACCCCTGTCAGCCAGGAAACTGCTTGCTGAACGGGACTCAGCCTTAAACTACTGCTGTTGCCACATGGCATAACAGCTCCCCCCAATGGCCAGACTCTGGAGCCTGGATTCCAGATTCCAGGACTGGGAAGGCAGCTGAGAGACCATCTATCTAGTCCAATACTCTCCAGCCCAATGAGATGTCACTCGACCTCTGCCTGAAGACGTTCCCTGAGTGGAAAGCACTTCCCCTGAGGTCCCTTTGGGTGCCTATGGTGGATTCATCTTTACTTCTGGAAGAGTTAAATTGATTATTTTAGTGGATCTGTGATCTCATCATCAGAAACTCCTTCCACACCTTCTCTTCCTGGGTGAGTCTTACATGATTCTCTGTAAATCTTTCCTGGAGGATCCATACAGTGAACTAGAGACCCTAGGATACATGTGTTCTTGGAAGGTGGCTACCAGGGTCCAATTTTCTTGGTACATGCCTGATCCCTTCTTTTCTGGTCATCGTCTACTTGTGTACACAGATTCTCGTCAATAGTAAGTATTGCCATTTGGGCAGCTACAATTTTGTTCTTCTGAAATCATGTTATTTCTTTAATAATAATAATAATAGTAGCTAATACTTAGAGTGCTTTAAGGTTTACAAGCACATGGGTTGTCTCAGTTGATCCTCACAACAACCCTTTGAGGTCGATTCTGTAACTGTCCCCATTTTACAGTTGAAGGAACGGAGACTGAAAGAAGTTAAGTGACTTGTCCAAGTTCACATTACTTATGTCTGAAGCAGAATTTGAACTCAAGTCTTCCTGAATCCAAGTCTAGCACCATACCTACTGCTGCCTCACAGCTATATAGCAAGTGTCTGTCTGTCTGTCTGTCTGCCTCCCTCCCTCCCTCCCCCCCTCTCCCTCCCTCTTCCCCCTTCTCTTCTGTCTTAGAATTGATAATAAATATCAGTTCCAAGGCCAAAAAGCGCTAAAGGCTAGGCAATTGGGGTTAAGTGACTTACCTAGAGTCACACAGCCAGGAAGTATCAGTTCAGATTTGAACCCAGGACCACCCTTCTCCTTTGTGTGAGTGTGTGTATATGTGTAGCAGTGTCTACTTATTTACCAACCTGAGAACAAGCTTGGATGGCACTTTTTCTGCAACTTTGAGGAAATTCTCATACTATACTCTCAGGCCTTTGGATAGAAGCTTCCATAGATACTGCTAAAGGAAATTGCTAAGGATAAGACTTTAAGCAATGCTACCAGCTCTTCCTTAATGGATGTTTTGGAGGTTTGTGGGAGTACTCAGTGTGGCCCATTTTTGGAGGGGGCTACAGTTTGCCTACTGACTTGATGGACCTGTGGAATGTTTGAGCTGAAAGGAACCTTAATGACTGTCTTGTCCAGAAGGGAAAATGAGGCCCCCAAAGATGAAGTGACACCCATAGAGTCACACAGGGAAAAAGCAGAAGAGCTGGGATCCTCACCCAGGTCTTTGGATGCCAATCAAAAGGCTCTTTCCATGGTGCCATGAATGATAAAGATTGGACAGGATCTAATGGGGAACATGCAACTGAAACTTCTATCTCTCCCCACTACCCACACCCCCCTGCTCCTTAAGATTTGGTGTTAGAGAAGAGAGGAGACATCGCTGTCTGCTTCCAGGGCACAGGTAAGAGGAAAATCTAAAGCTGATTAGTTGCTTAATTGTACGTAACCTTGTCTGCTAAGGCAGTATATCGTTATGGCTTCTATTTGGTGTGCAGTATAGCAGATATTGGAGCTTCTGGGATTTCACTTCTTCAACCAAAAGAGGAATTCTTGAGGGAGATTAAAAAAGAATGGACTTTTGATAAGTTTGTGTAAATCAAAGTTTCATCGTCAGTGAGATGTGGCACCACGTGCAGATAGTAAATGGTTTTGTAAGAGATTTTTCTATCACCCCCTGAAGTAAGAGGGAGCACCCCTCACCCAACCACACTCACAGAGTTGTGCTGTCCTGCTGGCGTTCGGCTTGGTTGGTGGGCCTGCCCTTGGGGAAGGACAGTCACAGTGCACATTTTGGCAGAGGATCTGAAAGCCCCTGGTGTGTGTGGCCCATCCTTGTTAGCCATTTTGGAGAGATTTATTCCTGAGCAATGTTTTGGTCTCTCTTCCTACTGTGCCAAGCCTCACAGTTATTTAAATATTGTAAGAGCTATAGGAAGTCAAGTGAGCCAAGCCAGATTGTTAAAAGAACATTTATTGAGGTTTTTAAATGGACCTTTCTCACTTAATCCTCGTTGGCTCTGCTGGGTATTTGTTTTGACTTGCCCACTGTTTACTCCTGACACTGGCTCCATTGATGACTATTGGCAAGAACAAGGTGTTTGAGAATCTGTGCAGATGGCCACAGGGCTGGAACAGCTTTGGAGGGAAATGTTTTTCTTCCTTCTGTATTGTTAGCTCAGCCTATGCCAAACACCTCCCCCATCCCCTTATCTATTTCCATCCTCTTCTGGCCCATTCTTGCAGCTATCACCCAAATTTCATCTTGGGTCCAGGGGCCTGTGAAGGCAGAGGATTGGGTTTAATTGTCTCCATGTTACTTACTACTGGAATGTGAAATGAGAAAGGTTCCTTGGTATCCGATATATTTTCTTTCTTAACTCTGAAGAACTACTTTAAGTCTCTCTAATTACTTAATTAAGAGAATTTAATTATTTAATTTTGTTTCCTGAATGGTTCTTTCTTTGGGCACAACACAGGGTTCAAGCTATCTGCTCTGTTCTACTAGGGCTACGTGGCTAGCATCTCCTGGATGGTATCTCTTATGCTGCTGCTTATGCACAAGCCATCATGGGTAACACAGCCTACTTATGTCTACTACACATGCCTCTGTTGTCTTTTTGGTCAGTTTGGAGGCAGAATTGCATAATTGGTAGAGAGCTAAACTGGGTGTCAGGAAGACTTAGATGGAAATTCTAGGTATGTGTGATCACGCACAGTTCATTAACCTTGCTCTGCCTCAGTTTTCTCATCTATAAGGTGGGCATAATGCCTGTATTTCCTGCCTCACCTCAAATGAGCTAACATATGTAAAGTGCCATATCAGTGTCTGTTGTTGGTGATATTATTATTATTGATTCTCTGAAGCATGTGCTGTTTCATGATGTGCAGAGGTAGCATCACTGACAGCATGCTTATGTGGAAAGAGGGTGCTTGTGACAGAAACAGGGTGTCATTTCATCAATAAGCATTTTTTACTATGCCTCTGCTGTGGGCCAAGAACTGTGTTAGGTATGTGGCATACTCCCTACCCTCAAAGAAATTACTCCCTGCCAAGGAGATAGAGCATATTCATAGATATGTAAATGCAGGGTATTTATAACATGCCTGCCCAGTGATGAGAGGGGACTAACACCTGAGAATTAGCCAGCTCTTCTTGCCTGGAAGGGAGGGGGAGGAGAGGAAAGAAAACATCTGAGACCTGAAGGAACAGCAGAGGGAGACTGAAGGATTTGGAAGGGGAGAAGCAAGTTGGGTTGGAGTGAAAAGTGGATCATTTTTCAAATGCAGATCCAATTGAAATCCAGCCCTGTTCTCCTATTCATTTGTGCGTCAGGCTCAATGAATTGCCTATCCAAGTCAGACTAAAGGGAAGTTTTCACTTGCCTCAACTGACCATAGACTCTAGAGTAAGATGTTGGGGTCAAATGTGTGCTGGACCTTCAGCTACCCAGAATCAGAAAAGGGACCCTCAGCATTTATCCACATCTAGTTTATCCCCTGTTGTCTAGTCTGATAAACTCTTAGTTCCCTTCAATAGATGGCTGTTTCCAGAAGTAGTTAGGTGGCACAGTGGATAAAGTGCTGGGCCTAGAGTCTGGAAGACTTGAGTTCAGATATGACCTCACTAGCTAGGTGATCCTGGACAAGCCACTTGACCTTTTTCTGCCTCAGTTTCCTCAACTTTGAAATGGGATCATAATAGCAATCACCACCCAGAGTTTTGCAAGGATCAAATGAGATAATATTTGTAAAGTGCTTAGCTCAGTGCTTGGTACAAATGCTTGTTTCCCTCCTTCTTATTCTTCTAGGTAGCATTCACATTTAAAGACAGGTCTCTTAGATTAAAAAAAAGGAGGAGAAAGGACCTGTTTGTACAAAAATATTTATAGCTGCTCTTTTTGTAGCAAAGAACTGGAAACTAAAAGGATGTCCATCATTGGGGAATGGCTGAACAAACTGGTGTATGTTGGTGATGGAATACTATTGTGCTGTAAGGAAGGATGAACAGGATGATTTCAGAAAGAGCAGGAAAGAGCAACATTAACAGATGCAGAATGAAATAAGCAGAACAAAGAGATCATGATACACAATAATAGCAATATTGTGGAATGATCAATTGCGACAGGCTTAGCTTTTATCAGCAATACGATGATCCAGGACGATTCTGAGGGACTTAAGACAAAGAATACTCTCCACCTTCAAAGAGAGACCCTGTTGGAGTCAGAATGCAGATGGAAGCAGATGATTTTTCACTTGTTTATTTGGGTTTACGTTTTGGGTTATTGGTTTTGTAAGATTATTCACTTACCAAAATGAACAAAACGGAAATATTTTTTGCACAATAATACGTGTACAATCCAGATCGAATTGCCTGCCAACACTTGGAGGGTAAAGGGAAGGGACTGAGGGAGAGAGGTAAGTTCAATTCTATAATTTAGGAGAACTTGTGTGGAAATTTGATATGTAATTGATAAAAAAATAAAATATCAAAACAGCAAAAAAATAAAATAGACTGGCCTCGGAGAGAATATTTGATTCAATGGCCACTGTATACATTTTAAGGCCTTGGTAAAAATAATAAAAGCCTTTTATTTAGTGCTTTGAAAGGTTGCAAATCACTTTACATACATGATCTTATTCCAACCTGCAAACCCAATACTATAAATGCTACTTTCCTCATTTTAAATTTGGGAAAACTGAGACCCAGGAATATTTGATGACATGCCTCTTACTTTACACCTAGTAAGTATAAAGAGGCAGGAAGTAAATTGAATCTTTTCGACTCAAAGTCCACTACTTTATCCACTATGCCATACTACCCCTCTCCCAATGAATGAAGTTAAGATGGGCCCTCCCTCTCAGAGAGCTGTGATCTAGGAGGAATAACTCAAGAACCAACATGTACCATAATTAAGTAGACCATGTCATAAGCACAAACAGAATTATTAAAGATAGGTGGGCTTTTACTGACTAAGGTGGAATGGAGAATCAAGAGTTGTTGAGTTTGATTGGCATAAGCAGGATGGTGTAAGATTGTGTTGATCCCTGAATGTGAGTTTGAAACATATGTCATTAACATTGGGGAACACAAAAGATATTTTTTAGCAGAATGACCAGATCTGTGGTGCTTGAGCAAAATTATTCTGACTCTAGCGTGAAGGAAGAATCCGAAGCAAAAGAGTAAAGAGTTCGAGTGGGTGGTGATCAAGGTTTGTCCTAGGGTAGTGGCAGTCAGCACAAAGAGGAGGTGACAAATGGGGAAGATACTAGAGATATAGAGGGGACGAGTGATGACAATAGATTAGCTATGAGAAAGAGTGAGGAGAAACCACCACCAGCTCCAAGGTTATAATTGTGGCAGTGTAGATGAATTTGGGCTTCACTGACAGAAACACTGAGTTCATGGGAGATTTCCTGGGAAAGATAAACTCTGTTTTGGACATGTTGAATTTGAGGTGTCAGAGGAACATCTCAGGGGTAGGACAGATGTACTCTGGGTAGTTAGAGAGAGCTAGAAGTTTGGACCTTAGAAGAGAGGTAATCTCCATGTTCCTCTAACTTCCCTCTGGGTCCCAGACAAATCAAATTTGCCTTTTTGCTTTACCTCGAATATAATACTCCAACTTTTGTCTTTGTACTTTTGCATAAATTTGCCTTTATTCCTACCTAGAATGCACTAGTGTCTTACTTCTACCTCTTAGAATACCCTTTCTCCTTCAAAATTCTGCCCAAGAAACACTTGATATGTGAAATCTTTATTGATCCTCCTAGATGCTAGCGCTCTCATGCTGTTTAGACAATCCTGCCCAATTTTATTTCTGATTTTATCTATGTATGTATGTGTGTGGTCTCTCCTGGTAGCTCTTTGAGGGGAGGGACTCATTTTTGTTTGTATTCCCCAGGACCTAGCATAGTATCTGGCACATAGAAGGAGTTTAGTAAATTTTTGTTGATTAATTCATTTGGGAGCCAACTGCATAGGGGCAGTAGCTAAAGCATTGGAAATGAATAATTGCCAAGGGAGAGAGATGGAAAAGGAATGGTTAAACACCTAGGATAAGGAAGGCCAGCTACATGTGGCACCTTTGAAGCAAAAGGAGGAGACAATATCCAGGAGAGTAGTCAACAGTGTTGAAAACTGTGAAAATGTCAAGGAGAATGGGTCTGAAAAAAGCTGCTGGAATTTTAATTTAGTAAGTGACCTTTAGTGAGAATAGTTGTAATGGGTGGGGAGAGGAAGGGGGGAAATGGGGTGGAGTCTGGAAAGAAGCCCAACTCTAAAGCGCTGAGGAGAGAGCAGGTAGTGAGGAAGTAGAAACATTGACTATAGATGTTGAACAGTGGAAAAGAAGGAGGTAGATGGGATGATGGATGGATCAGAATGGAAAAGGGCAGAAGGATCCTGGCCTCAGAGGGCAGAAGGAGAAACCAAAACCTGCTGTGTATCAACCATGAGGTTGTTTTTTCTTTTTTTTTTCTTGATATTATGGAGTTTTAAAGTAGACTCATTCCTGGAGATCTAAGTTCCTGATGGACAGCATGTCTGTGGAAAATAGTCAAAGAAAGTGGCTTTGGAATTTCATAGTGAACTGTCTGGGTGATTGATGAGTTGTTCCCAAAGACTATCCCTGGCCTGGGAGGCAGAAGATCGTAGCTCTTGTCTAGGCTCTGCAAGTAATAAGCTATGTGACTCTGGAGGAGTCCTTTCCCTTTTAGGGCATATGTTTCCCCATCCGCAAAACATGGGAGTTGGATTAGACTGTCCCCTGAGGTCCTTTCCAGCATTAAGATTCTGTGAACCTAGAGCTTTATTTTTTGGAAACAGTCGAAGACTTGCCATGTGATATGTGCCAGCTGAGATCCTAAGCCTACCAGGTCAGGGATACCTTAGTTTTTAGAAATAACTCATCCATGTCCCAAACAGGGCATTATGGTGCTTCAAAACCCTCTTCTTTGGCTATTTCCCACAGACATAACGTTCAACAGGGACACAGTTAATGGAGTTCTATTCCACTGCTATCTATAAATAGTTGTATTCTCCATTCTGATATCTGTGCACTTGAGCAGATGTCTCCATGCATAATAGAAAGTTATCAAAAGGCTCCATTAAAAAGACAAAGCACCTACTCAGTGCTGAGATGTGGAAACAGCATGGTATAATGGATATAGGGCCAGCCTTGGAGTGAGGAAGACTTGAATTCTAGTCCTGCCTCTCACACATACTGGCTTTGTGATCCTAGGCAAATGAGTTAACATTTCAGTGCCTCCCAAATGACTCTCTGAGCCCATAGTACAGTGGAAACAAAACTGGTTCTAGAGTCAGAGGATCTGGCTTCAAATCTTTTTTTTGCAACTTACTACTTTTACACCCCTTGGCAAGGTACTTGACCTAGGTGACCTCAGTTTCCCCATTTGTAAAATGAGAGACCTGTACTACATGGCCTCTGAGGTCCATTCTAGCTCAAGATCTAGGATCTTTTCTAAGTTACAGATGAGTTGGCATTCTGTGTCTGTACAGGGAGCTTTCATATTGGTAGTTCCCCATATCAGGGAAATCACAGGATGGGAAAATGGAGAAGCTCTTCTGAACAATAAACAGTATGTAAGGCTGGCACACCATTTTTGTTTTTCTCTTTGAAGAAATCCTAGACAAGGGACAAGGGATCCCCCTCCCCCTTGTAGCCCCCTTTTCTTGGGGACTCATGAAGAAGTGAACATACAGTGGCCATGATAAAGAGCAGCTCCTGGGAAACATATGGCGGCAGCAGAAATAATTGGGCTATCGCAAGCCCCGCTGCCGGACCTCGCCGATCACTGACAATTTACATATCTTAGGCAAACCTTTGTTGCTTTCTGTCATTTCTGTACTATTATGTGCCTTTCTGGATAATTACCAGTTAATGTGAAAAAGCAGATGGAAAAAACCTTGAAATTTCTGATAGAGAATCCTCAGACCTCGCCTCTTATCTGTGCAGAGCAGCTTCCTGATTTCAAAGGAAGTTTCAAAACCTTTGTTAAAAAATGTCCCTGATTCCCAGTTTGAATGGGCCAAATGACATTCAGCTGAAATTATTCTGCTTTTTCCACAATTAAATTCCATTATCGGGAGCCGTCCAAGTAAAAGGAAAGGCCCCTTAACTAAGGTGTCTGCTGTGTGCCTTCTTGCTTCCGTGTCGTGGGCTCTATAAAGCTGTGTGATTTGGAGGGGGCAGATAAACAATGGCTGTAATTTGGTGACAGTGCATGAGCAGGTATAGACCTTCATTAGGGGTGCTTCCTCCATCTTCTCCATCCCCATTCTCTGTTCCAGTCCCCAAACCACCCCTTAGAGACTGGCTGCTTGCTCATTTCATTGAGACTTGGAGGAAATGATTGAGTGAGGGGAGAGAGACACAGGATGTTGTTTCGTTTCCCACACCCCCTCAGAAGCATGGCAGAAGGAGCTGATTGATGAGGAAGGAGGCATGTCAGAAAACATGGCCTTGGATGTTGTGATGAGATTCACCTTTTGGCATTGCCCTTGGTGACCTCTCCTTTCATGGTTCATGACTCATATAAAGTGGCTGTTTTTAGCTCTGCCATTTGATAATAAATGGAAACCGGTGAATACACCATCCCTGTTAACTATCAAGCTGCCCATTCTGCTATAGTGGTCTTAGAGTTTTGGGGGGGGCAGTGAGAAGGAGAAATCTTCTGGGGGCTGAGGCAAAACCTTTGCGGGACACCTCTATGGCTTTGCACCCAGCTGGTTAGACTATTCCAGCCAATTCTGTTTCTGGTTTTTATGTACCAGCTAATAGACAGCTCCTTGAGGGAGGGTTTGTCATTTTTGCCTTTGTATTCTTCAGTACCTAGCACATAGTAGGAGTTTACTAAATTTTTGTTGCTTGATTCATTTGGGAGCTATCTGCATAGGGGCAGTAGCTAAAGCATCAGGAATGACTAATTGCCAAGGGAGAGAGATGGAAAAGGCATGGTACTTGTGAAACAAGGCCTTTTGTTTCAGTCACTCACAGGGCCTATGTGAGTCTTGTCTCTATCCTCCTAGGGGAAGGTGTTGGTTCCTGTTTCAAGTTGAAAGTTTTATTCTCATAAAAACATTACTGAAAATGAAATTGACTCAGGTTGACAAAGTTGGCATGACAAAAATACTACGTTGGCAGGGGATATGGGAAGTACGTTGTGGATGGAACCGTGAAGTGATCCAATTGTTCTAGAAAGCAGATTGGAACCTGACTAGAAAAATCACTAAAGTGTAGGTGCCCAAACCTAGCAATTCCATAACTGATGATATTCCCAAAGGAAGTAAAAAACTGAGGAAATCGTTCTGTGTGTTAAATATGTGTGTGTGTATGTATGTACACACACACATCAGCACTTTGGGTGGTTTGCCTAGTTTTTTGCTCAGTGAGTGGCTATCATTTGGAGAATAGGTAGACAATCTGAGGCATAGGAATGCCAACTATGTACAATTAAGAACAACTTGGGGAGATCTGTATGAACTGCTGTAGTACTGAATGAGCAGAATAGTTTACACAGTTATCACAATAATTGAAAGGAAAACAATTTTGAAAGACATCAGCACTCACTTCAGTGCAGTTGACACAGGACTGATAGCAAAGCAGATCTCCCTCTCCTAGGCAGAGAGATAGGAGACTAATGGGAAGAAAAAGCTCATGTTCTCATTCCTGGCCAGGGCATTGGTTTTCTTTGTTCATTTGTTATAAGAGAGAATTTTCTCAGGAGGGAAATTGGCAGCATGGGAAATCAGCAGCAACGCTTTAATAAAAACAACAAAATATTTATGTAAACCTCTTGCTGAAAATAGCAATGAAAAGCACATTGTTAAAACCAAGAAAACAACACCATTATATTAGTTGGTTGGTTGCTGTCCTTTGTACTGGAAGAGGACCAAAATCACATCACCGATGATGTCTTTTGACTGGCATGTGAATTGGATTGAAGTGAGACAGAGTTGCACAAAGTCAGCAGCCTCACTCTCTCTTCCAGACTCATCAAAGTTGTTAAGGGAGAAACCAGGGAAAGGTGCCTTGAACAGTAAATATGGGTCCAGGTGGGTGTGAGAGACAGGAATGACAGGAAGGGGCCCAACAAGTAGGGAGACTAAAGTTTAACAGCAAAGGGGTGGCTGTTACTGAATTGGCTGTTAGGTCCAATTGCCTCTCTGAAGCACCAGGACTAGGCCTATGGTAATCAGTAAAGTAAAGGCAGGAGTTTATAAGTTAAGGCAACACATTTAATCAAGGACAAACTAAGATTAAGGATGGGAATAGGGTTTACTATACTTAAAAGCTAAGGGCAAATCACAGGGGCAGGGAAAGGACTTGACTACACTCTCCTATGATCTAAGCAAGACAGGGCCCAAAGAAAGCTGTACTGGAGTCACAAGGGAAAAGTTCCTCCCAACCTGGTTCCAGCCAGGTTTGGTCAGCTTAGCTGAGGACCTGAGGGTGGCTTTACTTGGGATCTCACGGCTAATCCAGGTATGGTTTCAGGATGCCAGGAGTCAACTCCACCAGAACAGGTGATCCAAGGTATCCAGGCAGGGAGAGAAAGTTTGCAATGCACCAGATCACAAACCACTTCCCTACTCGGTGCTGCTCTGCAGGTCTGATGTCCTCTGCTGTAAGCCTTCACC
This sequence comes from Gracilinanus agilis, assembly GCF_016433145.1. NCBI lineage: Eukaryota > Metazoa > Chordata > Mammalia > Didelphimorphia > Didelphidae > Gracilinanus > Gracilinanus agilis. Next base: position 38,972,589 of record NC_058136.1, read on the forward strand.
ACTCTCAGGATCCCAGGGAATCTGGATACAACTCCCCTAGCTCTGAGATCTCCCAGGGTCAGCAACAGTTTGTGCCAACCACCATGGAGTCCTTCTCTGGCACAAGCCACTTCCTCCTTCCCCTGCATTCCATTCAGAATGTCCATGACCTCCAGCTAAGGCTTTTCCTAGGCTGCTTACACACCTACTTTTTTTTAAACCCTTAACTTTTCGAGTATTGGCTCCAAGACAGAAGAGTGGTAAGGGTGGGCAATGGGGGTCAAGTGACTTGCCCAGGGTCACACAGCTGGGAAGTGTCTGAGGCCAGATTTGAATCTAGGACCTCCTGTCTCTAGGCCTGACACACCTATTTTTAAACTTATGCCTCTTACAAAGTCCAGTGGCAAGACAAAAGTCAGGATGACATGTGATGGCCCAAAATGCAGTGGATGACTTTGGTGTCATCAATGTCTGACCAAGCTCTATGTGCTCCACAGCACCTGCTTCTCTGTTGCCTTTGTACCTGTTGGAATAAATAATTCTCATCTGCCCATTCCACTGAGGGATGTCTTCATGTGTTTGGGGCAGATGTCTCTGTAACTTACAAACTGGTTTAAGACCTATTGGTTACTCTCAACCTGGTTTAGCCTGCCTCTTGAAATGTTTGGCTGTGGTGTGCCTGTTCTATGTACTTCCTGGAGTGACTGGTGAGAGCTGGGTGGCAAGGGAACACCAAAGGAGGAAAGCAGCTCTGAAAAGGACTTGGTAAGCCCTCATGCCAGAGGCACTAGTCTTTCCAGGATACCCCATGTAGCCTAATATTTCAATTATATTCAGTAAATGCTAAACAAATATTGATTCAGAAGAGTCTGGGTGTAGTAGAACTCAGAAGACCTGAGTTTGAATCCTGACTGCTATTTACTATCTGCGTGTCCCTGGGTAAGTCACTTCCCTTCTCTGGGCTTCAGAGTCCTTGTCCTCAAATCAAGGGTATTAATGCTTGTAATATCATCCTCATATGGTGGTGGATAATGGTTAGGAAAGGGCCATGAAATGCTGTATTATTGGGAGTTGCTGTTTTCATTGAAAGCCTAGATTGACTAGAAAGCAGCGGGAGGGACTTTTAGAAATCACAGGTCAAATCCAGACTCAGTGCTTTGTAGCCCTATCAGGGCAAGTACATAAAAAAAGCTAACACTAGACAGTGATGGAAGAAAGATGTTCTGATATGCTAATTTAGTCAAAGAGAACGCATATTTAAGAGGTAGGCAAGTGCTTAAAATGAGGTAGCAGAATCTGAATTTTTTTTAAAATTGAGTTTAATAAATGTTTTTCCCAATGGTAGAGCAGGTATAGACAGCTAGGTGACACAGTGGATAGAGTGCCAGGCCTGGAGTAAGGAAGACTCCTCTACTAGTTGTGTGACCCTGTTAGCCTCAGTTTCCTCATGTGTAAAATTGAACTGTAAAAGGAAATCATCAACCACTCTAGTATCTTTACCAAGAAAATACCAAGGCAAAAAATTGGAAAATGAGGGTATGCCCTTCATTTGGGGAATGGCTGAACAAATTATGGTATCTTCTGGTGATGGAGTACTATTGTGCTCAAAGGAATAATAAACTGGAGGAATTCCATGTGAACTGGAATGACCTCTAGGAATTGATGCAGAGTGAAAGGAGCAGAATCGGGAGAACATTGTACACAGAGACTGATACACTGTGGTAAAATTGAATGTAACGGACTTCTGTACTAGCAGCAATGCAATGACCCAGGACAATTCTGAGGGACTTATGAGAAAGAATGCTATCCATATCCAGAGAAAGGACTGTGGGAGTAGAAACACAGAAGAAAAACAACTGCTTGACCACATGGGTTGATGGGGATATGATTGGGATGTAGAAACCAAATGATCACCCTAGTGCAAATATTAATAATATGGAAATAGATCTTGATCAATGTCACATGTAAAACCCAGTGGGATTGCGCATTGGCTATGGGAGGGGTTGGGGGAGGGGAGGGAAAGAACCTGAATCTTGTAACCATGAAAAATATTCTAAATTGATTAATTAAATAAAAATTTCCAAATTAAAAAAAAAGAATATCAGGGCATTTTCCCCCGAAAATTTCTTTCAAAAAAAGAAGAAGAAAATAACAAATGAGGTCGTGAAGAATCAGAAAAGACCAGAAATGTCTCAGCCACAACAGAGTAGGCATGATCTGTCCAAGCAAGCAATGAATTTAGTATAGGAGGCCACAAATTCAAATATGACTGTGCTAACCCATGCCCTGTGAGACTGTGGGGCAAGTACCTTCATCTTCTCAGGCTTTACTATCCTATCTCATCAAATGGACTTATATGTTTCTGTTCTAAATCTATAGTCTTTTCAGTGTTTGACCATTGAGTGTGAGAATATCAAAGATGCCTGAAAACAGCCTGAAAATGACATCCTTATCACATGGAGGAGACATCTCAAAGTTGAGAAATTATTGGAATCTATTTCATTATTTTTAGCAACTATTGTTTCAGCTAGCAAAGCAGGAAGGACACAAGGATTTGTTAAGCTCATAGGCTGTGTGCCAGGCACTGTGCTAAGCACTTTGGAAATATTACCTGATTGGATCTTCACAACCTTGGGAGGTAGATGCTATCATTATCTTCATTTTACCAATGAGAAGGCTGAAGCAGACAGAGGTTAGGCGATTTGCCCAGAGTCATGCAGCTGGTAAGTGTCTGATGTGGAATTTGAACTCGGGTGTTATTTACTTGAAACCCAATAGTCTATTGACCATACCACCAGTTGGGGGATAATCAGTTGCTTGTTGACTCTTTTCCTCCCATGTGGAGACTTTCCAGAATAGCTGCCTAAAGATATGCCTGCTTGTCTGTGTTGTTCCCATGGCACACACCGTCATTCTTACCACTCCACCCAGAAGTAACTTGTGTTCTTTATAAAACAATCAGAATTCAAATTCCATATAGCTTAGAGATGAATCAAAGTGTTTGTTATAGGCCTACATACCCCAAGTAGGAAGAAGTTGTTGGAGAGATAGCCTGGATAAAGGGGCCCATTGAACCTTTTCTGTACTGATAGTGTTTTCTCTTCTCCTTTGTTTCTGAATATTGACTGTGTAAAAGAGCTCCATTGTATAGAATCTTATATAGTATGATAGTGCCTTAAAGCTGGCAAGGACTTCAAGTCTCAGTTTCCTCGCCTGGAGATATGAGGCAGTTGAACTAAATGAATCTTTAAGGACCCTTTCAATAACATTCTCTCTTCTGAAACAGAAGTGTCAGACAGTCCACCATCTAGTGACACTCCCAAGTACAGCATGAACCAGATTAAAATGGAGTTGGAAAATCTTTAAGAAAATAAAACATAGATCATGTTATTATGTGGTTTTTGAAGTCAGTACACACCAGCTGGGATTCTTATGTATGGTTTAGTAGTCCTTGTTTCTTATTTGAATTTGACACCACTGTTCTAAAGAGCTCGAGTTTCTTTTCCACCCTCCCTCCCTCCCTCCCTCCCTCCCTCCCT
>NC_058136.1:38976134-39059440 GCF_016433145.1 Gracilinanus agilis
CCTCCCTCCCTCCCTCCCTCCCTCCCTCCCTTCCTTCCTTCCTTCCTTCCTTCCTTCCACCACACAATGACTTACTGTCAGAAGCAGGCCTAAAAGACAAGCCTCTTGACTCTCAGGCCCATATTCTTTTAACTATGCTACCCATGTACCTTTTTTTCCTATAAAGAGAAATCTGAAGCATGAATCCAAAATGGGGTCTCCTCTCTGTGGTTTCTTCAAGCTTAGTACATGATGCTCATCAGTATTTCCTTTCTACTGCCCACTTCCATCTTGGGAATTGTCATACAATCTGCAACTCTTCAGTAAGATTTCTTCAAGGTTTACCGTTTTTTCCTTTCAAACTGTATAACATTCTTTAGCATATCAACACTTGAGGAACAGGTGTTGTTGAGGAGATGACTATGCATGTCCTGTGCTTTGTTGGTCTTAATTATAATAATAGTTAAGATTTGTAAAGCACCTATTATGTGCCAAGCACTGTGCTTAAGTAAGTACTTCACAATTATTATTTCATTTGATCCTCACAATAATTCTGAGGCAAACAAAGGTTAAGTGACTTGCCCAGGGTCCCACAGCTAGTCTGTGAAGTCAAATTTGAACTCAGGTCATCTTGATTCTAGGTTCAGTACTCTATCCACCATGTCACTTAGCTGCCTTAGCTAATGCTTTTAACCATTATAAACTTGGTTCTGACTCATATAGAGACATTTGAGGCAGATAGGATATTTACTATCCTGATGATATTTCATATACGAATTAGGAATTTAGCATTTACATTGTGATGTCTCAACGAAGTGCTAGAGGTGAGATCTGAACCCAGTTCTTCCCTTATTCCAAGGCCAGCTTTTGACCGAGTTTTCTTCACTTGTTTTATAGCATGGCTTAATTGTTGTAACTTGTTTCTTTTCCTTTTAGTATCTGCCCAAGACCACCTCTGGTGCCTTAACATGGCATGGGGGTGACTCTCGGTTCTTAATGGCTGTAGCAGCAAATGGTAAGCTTTGGCTTTCAGGAAAGGCTCTATGACAGACAATAATTTGGTTGTTTGAGTACCAGCCTAGCTAAGTGTAGAAAGGCTCATCACCATATTAGCTGTAGAGCAATCAATTTTTTGGCCACTGCAACTCTCTGCTAAGGCTGTCAACTAAGAAGAACAGGCTACTTACTAAGTTACAGAAGGGCCATGGGCTCCACTGGTGGTCATTGCTCTGCTGGCAAAATCATATTCCTTAAGGTAGCGGAGCATCTCATCAATGTGTTGAGCTAAAGGACCACTACCCGCAAATACAGACAAAGAAGAAATGGAGGTGGCCCTGTGTAGATGCTGACAATTCCTGGCTCCAGTGCCCGGTGCATAGGGAATGCTCAACAAATCCGTGTTTCCTTCCTTTGACGAGCAGGGATCTTATATTAGTCCTGAAAACAGATCTCGGTGGCAAAAGCAAAGTAAGCAATGTGCATCTTTAGTAGTAGTTGCCCTTTTGTCTTTTTATTGGTGTCTTCATCTTGCTACTCCTTTTGGTGCCCTGTTCTTCCTAAAACTGTGAGTGAACAATGAGCTCAGTTCTCCAGCCCAATCATTCAGTGAACAAGCATTTCTTAAATGATGTCCATGTGCTAGCTACTGTGCTAAAGTATGGGGATCCTGGTGCAAAAGTGAAAAGCTATTCCTGACCTCAAGGATCTTACATTCCCCTGGAAGAGACAACACGCACATTTGTAGGTATAAACAAGATGCTGAATGAGTGGAAGATAATCTCAGAGAAGATACTGGTAGGGAGGAACTAGAGTCTTCCTGCAGATGATAACACTTAAGCTGAGCTTCGTGAGTAGGGGGAGTGAGCACTCCAGGAATGGAGAGGACAACCAACCTGTGCAAAAGCAGAGATGGGAAATCCTACTTGAGGGGAAGCAAGTATGACTGTGTGTGTAATGTGCAAAGATACTGGAAAGATAAGTTATAAAGGGCTTTAAATGCCAAAGAGAGGGATTTATAGTTCATCTTAGAGGTGATAAGGAGCTGCTGGATTTTATTCTCTGGTCAGAGGTGCTGGTGCTTTGACATGGTCTGGCCTATCCTTTAGGAAAAATACTTTTGCAGCCCCATGGAGTATGATTGGAAGGGGGATTTGAGTCAAGGATACCAATTAGGAAGCTATTGTAATAATAGAGGCAAGAAAGAATGAGGGACCATGCTAGAATGATAACTAGAGCATATATGAAAGATAGGGAGATAGAAACTATGAGTGTTGTGAGGATATCAAGGTAAGATTTGGCAGCTGATTGAATATGTGAGACAAGATGCATCCAGAATTACATAAATTGCAAAACTGGATCACTGGAAGGATGATTCTACTCCTGACAGTGGTAGGGAAATTTGGAAGAGGGGTAGAATTTGGGGAAAAGATAATGAATTCTGATTTGGACATGTTGAGTTTGAGTTACCTACATCCATTTCAATATGCCTAAGAAGCATTTGATGATATGGAACTGGTTCTCAGGAGAGAAATTTGGTCACATCTTCCTAATTAGGGATGGGTTGTCCAACTGTAATCTATAGAAAGTGTTTTTGGAAGAGCCCATAGGCAACAGGCTGCTTTACTAGGCTCTTGCTTTGTTTGGGGAGCGAATCATGAACAACACTAAAGAAAGTTAATTCCTTACACCTTTACTTCTATTGCCAGTTTCAGGCAAATCATCTCTGAAAGATATAGTTACCTAGCACAATGGTTCCGGGGTATAGCTCTCTTCTGTTTGATACAAACCAATGAATGTCCTTGCAGATGTCTTTATTCCTATGTAACACTTAAACTAACCAATTCTTTTTTTAAAAAAATAAATTTTTACCAATATTTTTACATCACCCAGATTTCCCTAGATCTTTTTTCTTCCTCCTCCTAGAAAGCCATTCCTTATAACCAAAAGTCTTTAGAAGAGTACCAAGAGGAAGAGGGAGGAGAAGAAGCAGCAGCAATCTGGCAAAACCTATTAATAAATAAAAACATTCTTACAAATATGAACCCCTTTCCTATTTTCAGAAAAGATATCTTCTCAGATCTCTTCTTTGAAGTCAAACTAGTTCTGTATAATTTTGTAACCTTTATTTTTTATAGTTTTATGGAGGTTGCTCTTCCATCCACATTATTGTAGCCATTGTACATTGTTCTCCCAGCTCTTCTTACTTGGTATCAGTTGATACAAATCTTGCCATACTTTTGTATTCACCCTGTTCATTGTTTCTTACAGCATATGGATTTTAGCCATGTGTCACATCCTGCTTAGCTCTTTGCCAGTCCACGGGCATCTACTTTGCTTCTACTTCTGTTCTACTAGAATGGTTACGTGGATTTAAAAATCAATATCCAATAACTAAGTATTATATTTAATAAGATTTATTAAAACAAAAGGCTAGAGTAAAGGCAAGGCTTCCAGCCTGCACTTGTGAAGGAGAGAGGGCATGGCAGAGCGAAGCCAAACTATATACACAGTGTAACTATGCATGTATACGGAAAGGCAAAAGGAATTGTGGGTAATACAGAAAGAAATTTTGGGCCATGCCATTCCAGGGGTTCAAGATTTTCCAACTATACAGCCAGTATAATATTTTGAGGTCTATGGGGCTTTTGTTTTTGCCAGTGACTGACTACCTTGGGGGTATATCCCTTATAATAGAATCTCTGGTTCAAAGTGTTTGGACAATTCAGGCCTTTCTTTTGCATAATTCCAAATTATTTTACAGAGTGGTTGTACAAATTTACAGTTCTACTGGTAACACACTATTAAGCTCATCTTTCTATAACTTCTCCAACAATGACTCTTCTTAAATTTTGTGACCTTTCCCAGTGGGGTGAATATGAATTGAAATTCAGGAAATCCAATTGATTCTAATGGCTATTATGAATAGCTAGAATAAATGGTTCCTCGGTAGTGGGATGCCAGGAAGTCTAGAAAAGGTCCCTTCCATTGCTGCATGAAATGTGCCATTAGTGATTAAGCCAGTATAAAATGCATTACTTCCTCCCTGCTATTCTCTTTTAAGTGCTCCCTACCTTTGGGGGGGGCATTACATTTGCTTTCATTTTGGGATAAAGGAGCTGTTGTCTCAGAGGATTTGTGATCTGACATATGGCTGTATGAATCCAGTTCTAAATTCTGTGATCCTGGACATTGGTGCTGAAAGATATTGGAAGATCTGGTGCTGGGAGGGACCTTAGAGATCTCCTCCTAACTTCCTATTTGGCAGATGTGAAAGCTGAGACACAGAGAAGGGATGAACTTTGTCCAAGTATAGAAGAATAATAAGTGTGAGAACCAGGGTCCAAAGCCAATTCCACTGATTCCAAACTCTACGCCTTCTCCATTACACCACCCTGTATCTCTTGCTTATTTTCAATTCTCATTCACCGTTTATATGTTTCCTCATTCCACAACCACTAAAAGAGTACATCTTGGCTTACCAGAAACACATAAACACAGATGTTCATTCTTTTCCTTTAGTTTTGTTCACATCTTTAAAAAGAATGCTATATCACTTCTGATTCTACTCTTTAGCTTTCTTTGATGTCTCCAAAAGACACTCTGACTAAGATCAAAGTAAGTATAAATCATAATAGTACTTATTACCATTTCTCATATGCCCCTTCTTACTCTCCTCTGCTACTGCCATCACCATGGTGGAAGCTCTCACCTCCTCATATCTGGACTATTGTAATAGCTCTACTCATCTCAAATCTCTCTTCGCTTCAGTCCATAATCCGCTTAGGTGCTAAAGTGAAGGCTGACCATGTTACCACTCTCCTCTTGTCAACCCTCATAACCTGACGTTTCTAGGCTTTTTATATCTTACCCAATGAATGCTGCAATCCAGTGACACTGGCCTTTTTGTTTTACTTGAACACAGTACTCCAACTCCTAATAGTGCTCTTTCACTTGGCTATTCCCCATGCCTAGAGTTCTCTCCTTCTTCATCTATACCTTCTGGCATCCCTGGATTCCTCTAAATCTCAGCTAAAATTCTGATCTCTGGGGGGGGGGGAGGGCAGAGGCAAGATGGTGTAGAACATACATTGATCTGCCTGATCTCTACCAAATTCTCATCCAACCAATTTGGTATAATGCCTCAAAATGAATTCTGGAGCTACTGAACCCACAAAAAGACAGGGTGAAACAAATTTTCAGGCCAAGATAACTTAGAAGGTGGGGAGGAGAGGTCTGTCTGGTTGGGGTGAGAGTGGCACACATATACCAAGGCAGGCTCCATCTCAGTAAGCCAGTTCAGGCCTTGGGGACGGACGGATCAGGAGGAAAGGCTAGAGACAGTAAGGGGTTTAGACAACTGGTCAGAAGGACATAACAGCTGACTCTGGGTACTGGACTCTGGAGTGCAAAGGAGTTAGGACTACAACTAAGCATCACCTGCCTGAAAAAACTGAGTATAATCTTTCCGGGAGGGGAAATGGGTATTCAATGAAATAGAAGGACTTTCAAACATCCCTAATAAAAAGACCAGAGCAGAATGGAAAATCTGATTCTCAAATATGAGCCTCAAGAGAAGCATAAAAAAGGAAACAAGAAAGACAAATCAAGAGATTCATTAAGGTTGGACTTCATATCCTACATCCCTACATGGGAAGATGATACTTGTAACTCCTAAGAACTTTATGACTATTAGAATAGTCAGAAGGTATAGATATACATTTATAGACAGGGGTCAAGGCTGTAAATTGAATGTGGTTGGTTGATATCTATAAAAATAAAATAAACGGGTGAGAAAGAGGAATGCATTGGAAGAAGTGGGAAGGGTGGAACAGAATGGGGCAAATTATCTCACATTAAAAAAGCTTTGGCAAGGGAGGGGAGGATGGGGGAAGTGGGAAGTGAAGCACTTGAACTTTACTCTCATTGGAATTGGCTTAGAAAGGGAAGAACATACACACTCAATTTGGTGTCGAAATCTATCTTAACCTATAGGAAAGTAGGAGGAGAAGAAAAGGAGGGTGCTGATAGAAAAAAGGGAAAATTTAGAGAGGCAGTGATCAGAAGCAAAACACTTTTGAAGATGGAAAGAATGAAAGGAGAGAGAGTAGGATAAACAGGGGGCAAATAGGACAGAGGGTAATACACAGTAAACATAGTGGTGAAAAAATCTACAAGTCTCTAATAAAGACCTCATTTCTCAAATACATAGAGAAATGAGTTGAATACATAAGAATACAAGTCATTCCCCAATTGATAAACGGTTAAAGGATGTGAACAGGCAGTTCTCAGACAAAGTAATTAAAGCTCTCTATAGTCATGTGAAAAATGCTCTAAATCACTATTGACTAGAGAAATGCAAATTAAAACAACTCTGAGGGGAACCCCCCCCCATCAGATTGGCTATTCTGACAGAAAAGGGAAATGACAAAAGTTGGAGAAGATATGGGACAATTGAGATACTAATGAACTGTTGGAGGAGTTGTGAACTGATCCGACTGTTCTGGAGAACAATTTTTATCTATGCCCAAAGGACTATTTGATCATACATACCTTTGGCCTGACAATATCATTACTAGGTTTGTATTTCAAGGAGATTAAAAAAACAAAAAGGAAAAGGATGTAAGTATACAAAATACTGAAAGCAGCCATTTTATGGGGGCAAAAAATTGGAAAGTGAGGGTTTTCCCATCAGTTAAGGAATGGCTGAGTAAGTTGTAGTATATGATTGCAATGGATATTATTATAGTATAAGAAGTTATGAAGGAGCATTTCAGAAAAAATCTGGACTTAAACTGATGGAAAGTGAAGTAAGCAAAACCAGAAGAACATTGTACATAGTAACACCAATATTGTACAGTGAACCACTGGGAATAATTTAGTTATTCTCAGCAATACAAAGATCCAAAACAATCCCAAAGGAGTCATGATGAAAAATGTCATCTGCTTCCAGAGAAAGAACTATTGGAGTCTGAGTCCAGATCAAAGCAAACTTTTCTCACTTTCTTCCTTAATTTTTTTGTTTGAGTTTCCTTCCACAAAAGTATTAATATGCAAAAATGTTTTACATGATTACAAATGTAAAATTTATATCAGATTGCTTACTGTCTCAATAAGGGGGAAGGAGACAGAAGGAGAGATTTTGAAAGTCAAAATAAAAAAATACAAATGTTAAAAACTGTTTTTATATGTAATTGGGGAAAAAATAAAATATTATCAAATTAAAAAACCAAATGGGAGAGGGAATGTAGATTAAACTAAAAACCACAATGACCCCTGCAAAAAGCCTTTCTTGATTTTTAATGGTGGTGCTTCCCACTAAGATTCTCTTCAATATATTCTGCATATCTTGTTTGTAGATAATTTCCCACCTTTTATCTCCCCTATTAGACTGTGAGCTCCTTGAGGGCAAGAATTATCTTTTGCCTTTCTTAGTAGCCTCAGCTCTTAGCAGAATGCTAGGCACATAGGAGACACTTAAATAAATGCTTGTTGATTTGACTTATCACATTCTCTAAGTGCCATCTATACTTGAGATCAGAAAGTACTCAAATATCTTTTCTTTTTCCCCCTTTTAATAAAGGTCTTGACCTTTCTCCCCACCCCACTATAACTATGGGATCATAGATTTACTAGTAAGTGGTCGAGTTGAGATCTGAATCCTTGACTGATTTCAATTTCAGTACTCTTTCTATTCTATCATAACATCTCATAATTTGGATACTTCTTTTCCCCTTCTAAGCAGGAAGAGGTCTCAGAGATCATCTCATTTTACCCATAGCTGATCAAGAATCCTTTCTATGGCATGACTGATGAGTGGCCCTTGAGCTCAAGTTTTTTCCAACACCAAACTTAAATGTGTTTTTTCCAACTCCCATGCATTGTTTCTAATTCTGCCCTCTGAAGCCATACAGAAAAAGTCTAATCTTTCATTCACATGATACCCCTTCAAATACTTGGAGAACTGTGAAGAAGTATCTCTTTTGCTTTCTCCCCAAGTCTTCTCCACGTTCCTTTAACCAGACCTCATATGACATAAACTTGGATTCTTCCCTATCCTTGTCCTTATCTGGGTCCTCTCCAGGCTGTCAATTTCCTTCCTAAATTCTAAAATACCAAGAAACAAACTCCAGATTTGGTCTGGTCAGGACAAGGTCTAACAGGAAGTTCTTCCCTATAGTCCTAGATAGTATGTCTTCCTAAATGTTTCCTAAGATTACATTTGTTTGGGGGGATGTTCCTGTACTGAAGCCCACTAAATCCATCCATCAACTATTTTTTAACTAGGCTTCCCCTCTCCTGTATTCTCCGTGTTGATCTTTTGTCACCCCAAGTATAAAACTTTGCATTTATCCTTACTAGTAAGTCTGAATAAAATTTTATCTTACAGCTTTGTCATCTATAGGATTGACAAAGTACATATATCATTATTCAAGTCGCTGATAAAAGTGTTTAAAACAGCCCAAGGCCAAGCACAGATTCTTGAGGTGCTTCACTAGTGGTTTTTAAGTTGACCCAGAACTGTTTTTGACTACGTTTTGGGTCTGGACATTCAACTAATTCTGGATCCATCGTATTAATTGTACCATCATCTAGCCTACGTTTCTCCATCTTGTAAAAAAAAATGAATTAGCATTAGCTACTTCATTGAATGTTTTGCCAAAATCTAAGTAAACTATACCTTCAGCATTCTTTCTGATCTCATCCAGAAGTTTTGAACACTACCCAACTCTCCTAGTGCAGTTGAACCAGATTAAAATTGGAAAATGGAAAATATTGAACAAAAGCAAGTGAAAATACAATAAAACACAGAAAACAGCACATTTTTTAACTAAGTCAATCTGAGGCCCACAGGGATCTTGACATACTGATTATATACCCTGCCCCTGCCCATTTTTGATGCCATTGGGTTAGTTTAGTAACTATTGGAAAAGGAAACGATAGCTTTGACATTCCCCTTGGATTAAATCACGATAATGCAGCTATGAGGCACAGTGGATAGTGTCAGGTCTCGATTCAGGAAGATCTAAGTTCAAATCAGGCCACAAACACTTAGTAGTTTTGTGACCTTAAGCAAGTCACTCCCTTTGTTTGCCTCCATTTCCTCATCTATAAAAAGAATTAGAGATGGAAATGGTAAACCACTGCAGTATCTTTGCCAGACAACCCCAAATGAGGTCACAGAAATTTGGAGGTGACTGAAAATGACTACGCAACAATGATTCTATATGGCCACTACTTTCTTTTCTCAATACCCACTGATGATATCTTTTGAATGCAAATTCTCAAAATTTTACAGGAGTTGATCAAGCTCACTGACCTATGGTTTTGCCACCAATGTCAAAGCGGATGTAAATAAAGGCTTATTTATGTTCCTCTTGCGTCCTTTGTTAATGAGCAAAATTGATAAGTTCCGTTCCCTCCAGTACTTGCTTTGCCTTTAGGATTGCTCTCAGGCAGGATGTACAAAATATAGCTAGGTGGGAATTTTTCCTTCACTTGATGTTTCAATAAGAAGTTATAAAAAGCACACTGCATTTTGAGGCAGATGATCTGGTTTGGGGTTCCAGCTTTCTCACTAACAAGCTATGTGTTCTTGAGCAAATTCCTTTACTCTTCTGGGCCATGGCATTTTCCTCTGTACATGGAGGGTGGTAATCTCTTTCACCAACTAGCTTCTATTATTGACAACATTTTGTAGACCTTAAGGTGCTTTAGCAAGGTAAGCAGTTTGTTATGAAAGAAAAAGAATCTGGGACTGTGGCTGAAGTGCTAGCGTTGGATTCAGGAAAACCCAAATGCCAATTCTGTCCACTCAGAGATGAAACTCTAGGCCACAAGCATTAAACACACAGCCTTGCTCTGGAGTGTAACTTGAAGCAGATTAAAAAGGAATTGGGAAATAATTAACAAAATAAACAAAAATACAAAAAAATAGAAATAATACTACGTTGGTAAACTAAGTCAAAATGTGGCCCTCATGGATCCTTTGGTTTAATGGCTCCTATTTCTATTTGAGTTTGGCACCATTATAGTAATCTAAGCAACTTTCTGAGATCAACCAAAACAATGGCTACTACTAATCTTTATCAGTGAAGGGAGTCTTTTCATTGACAACTACTTAAGCAAACGAAAATATCATTCCAGATTCCCTCCCCCCAAACAAAAAGGGTCATAACTATCACGGGATGATTATAGGCACAAATAAAAGTATGTCTTTTAGCTGCTATATAATGTCAGTTATTATGGGAGACTATAAGCTCCTAGAAGGCAGCCAATGTTTCATTTTCATTTTTGTATTCTTAGCACTTAGTTCAGTACCCGTAGATAGTAGGTATTTAATAAATGCCTGTGGATTAATTTATTATTGCTACAGTTGTCAGTACCATGACTGGGACAGGGCAACTGGGGCTTTGGCCCAAGGGTTGTTAAGAGTTAGAAAGGTAGCATTCTTTTTTGTGGCAAGCTATGGCCCATTGTCCCCAGGCTAGGCAATAATTCCTGAGCATCTCTCATGCTATCCATCTCCATTGATGAAATGGAGAAGAACTTATTGAATGGAGGAGGGTATACTGATGTGGATGCTAAGAAGAAACTTCCAAAGTTACACTGGCAGGCAAACAGAACAGTAGAAATAGCTTGCAAAGCCCTGTGATCATGCTATGTTGATGCCAGTTTTCTGTCATGGATCAAAGGCTCCCTCCGCTCTTTTGAGAAGGCTGCTTTTGCTATACAAAGTATATAGTTCTGGAGCAGGGAGAGGGAATAATGTTTTGAAATCTCTAAAATGGAAGAGCCAGAGTTTGGAAGAGAATGAGGGAAAATACTCTAGTAAGCAAGCATTCTCGTCCAAGCTTGCCAAAAGAGCTACGTCCAATTCCAGGAGACTTGGTGAGGGTAGGAGAGTCTAGAAGATAAGGCTAGGTAGGAAAAGAGAACCTCTGCTCCTGCGGAAATGGGAAGAGGAAAGAAGGAGGCATCTTTCTAGCAGGAGAGCTGGTTCTTGGCAGATGGTGTAATTCCCAGGCATGACCACAGGGTGGGAGTAATGATGTTGCACTTAGCAGTTCCCCAGTGTGTCCCCAGGAGAAAACTGCATCTGCCTGAGATAGGAGAGGTCCCCTTAGATTCCAGAAGGCTCTCAATGAATCTTTGTTGGGGGGGGGGCTCTGGCAAGTCTATGTTCACCCCTGCTTAGTTCCCAGCAACATCCCCCCCTCCCCTCCACCTTGTTATTTGGAGTACTCCCTTTGGCACTTAATTGCATTCTATTTTAGGCTATTCTCTAATTGCTCCATGTGAATAAGTCTGCCTTCCCCCACAGGGCTGGGACAGAGTAAATGCTCAATCTGGACTTGGTGAATGGAATTCCACGAAGACAATTTGAAAACTGTGTCCCTTCTTCCTCTTTGAATCCTGTAGGCGTTCCAGAAATGTAACCCTGCTTGTGTAACATTTTCTTGTCCCCTTTTCCTACTCAGAGATGGCTGGCAAACACCAGTGCCCTCTGTTAAAAATCTGAAGCTACAGTTGTGCATGGAGGGGGGGGGGGCTGATGTTGATTAGCAAAGCCAAATTGAAGGGAACAGCATATATTGCGGCTCACAATGAGGGCTGATTAACCAGGCACATTTCTATGGAGAGGCGAACACGTCATTAACTAGCAAGCCTGCCATGGAGAGCCCTTCTTCGTGTTGTCTTGGAAATTGGGACTAATTGTACTGAAATATGGATAATGAATATTATTTAGCATAATGATCTTCCAATTGGAATATTCAGTCTTGAATAAAACTTAATGTGGAATAACTTTTTGCAAGTTAGAGTGTGAAAAGCTTTCTTTGCCCTTAGGCAAGGCAAGCTGGTCAAGGTGCCCCACTAGGGGTTCCTGGAGGTTTTCACTGGACAGTCAATCCCACTGCCTTTAGCCAATTAGGTCAAGCCCTGGGCAGACAGTGCTTGGGGAGCTAAGCTGCTCTCCAGTTTGGCATCTGCATTTAGAAGCATAAAATATCAGAGCTGGGAATTCTAGAATGTCAGATCTGGAAGGTTTGGACGTTGCCTATTCCAACCCCTTCACTCTGCACAAAGGCAAAGCCATCTTCCCAAGGTAAGGCAGCTACCAAGTAACTTTCTAGGAACTAGCGCTATCCAAGGTAGCCAGGGCAGGAGATAGGAGATGCTTCTTTCTTCCTGGAAGTCTCCAAACAGAGGCTGGATGACCATTTGGTTAGCTGTGTTCCAGCGGGGAAGAGTTAGGCTAGATGGCTGCCAAGAATCCTTCCAATTCTAAATTTTGTTATTTTATGAAGTGTCCAAGCCCTTCACTTAAAAAAAAAACCAAAAAACAAAAAGGAAGTCCCTGAGATACAAAGGCAAAATGACTTTCTCGAGGTCACCCAGTGAGCTAGTGACAAAGCTGACGTTGGAACTCTGGTCTCCTGCCTCCCCGGGAATATGGAGATGGGACAAGTGCTTTATTCTCTGGCCACAGATAATATTTAAAATTGCATACCATATAATTTTCAAATATCACTCATAGTTTTCAATCATTTTAAAGCGCTTCCTGAATTGTTGTCACTTAAAAGTCCTAAGGATACAAAATGTCACCAGTTTTGTTCCTAGCATTACAAATTAAACCCATACTAAGGCTTTTCTGGAAGGCATTTTTTTCAGCTGGAATGAGCTCAAGGAACTACCGTTGACTCTCTTATATTCTGCGTGTGTGTGTGTGTGTGTGTGTGTGTATGTGTGGTGGGGGTGGTGAAAAATTGTGAACATAATTATAATAACAGGCCACGCATTTAGGTCATGAAGGCAGTGATGGCCAATAGAAAGCAGGCCAGGGACAATAGCTCCAGCCCTTCAGGTCAGCCCTATTCAAACTATAAATCTAGTGGTTGACACAATTCTGACTGATGCTCTGGGAAAGTCAGATTTGCCTCCAGTATCCTAGACTCCACTGGCAGCTGGACAGTCAATAAAGATGATCTATTCAGAAATACGATAAATCTAGAACTGTGATTTATTTCTATTTACTGGACAACCTCTTTCTTTATGGGCCTCTAATTCATACTTTAGACAGTGAGGAAATGATGGATCCATATCTCTAAACAATGCTTTCCTGGTTCTGCTTACTTCACTTCACATTTCTGCTAAAAAACACCCTTCTGTCAAGAAGACATGGGCATGAGATTATACAAAGCACTTCATGACAGAAAATGGACTTGTGAAGTTCTGCCCTAGGGACTTAATCACCTTGCATGGGGGAAAACACGATCATCTCAAGAGCAGTGCCCCATTTATGGAATACCTATAGGATTGTTTCAAGGAGAGGGATAGTTTTTCAATTCTCAGTTAAGTTTTTATTTAGGAATATCAGACTCAGAACTGGAAGAGATCCAGTCTAGTACCCCTTGTTTTGAAGAAGAAGAGAGGAAGTGACTTTTGGGGCGTTGCATAGAGCCAGGATGTCAGTCCCAGTTTTCTGGCTCCCAAGCTTGTGCTTGATCCTAATTCTCCTTTCCCATGATTCTCTTGGTCTGATGGACTATGTGGTTAATAGTAACATTTGTGGTCATCTTGACAGAGTTAAGTTACCTAGAAATTCTTGAAGACTTTGGCATTTAATTGAGCTAATAGATCATAAACTACTCTAACCTAGGGCCATTGCTGCCAGAGGGCAGCAGGAATTTTTTTGAGGGGGATGGCAGTATGGATCTTTGTTTTCTTGATTGAATTCAGTGAAAGGTTTAAGGACAGAGCTGGCCCTGTGGCTAACTGGAATAGGTGATGACCTAGATGGTGTGATATAAAGGGCAAAAGAGCCAGTGGCCAGAGGTCCCATTAGCATGTTATTGTTGGTGTTGATTGGTGATATGGGATTGTGGAAAGAGTTCCAATCCTGCATGTGACATATAACTTCATCTTTCTGGGCTTTAGTTTCTGCATCTGTAAAATGGGTATAAAAATAATTCCAATACCTAGCTTGCAGAGATTTTGTGAGGGAGAGACTTTGTAGAAATGTGAGTTGCTAGGCCTGAAATATTACCATTAGAACATTTCCCCCTTTGGATGAAAGGATCAGCCCCTCTTAAAATATACTTCTCCCAAGGGGAGTGATCAGTATCAGCTACTAAGTCCCTAGCATGTTTAGTAGATCTCTCTCAGTGATATTAGATACTCTCATTGACAGTAGGGAAAATGGGGGTGGGGTGGAATGGAGTGAAGAGACTTTGAAGACTTTGGACCCTGAGGGGAAGAACCAAGGGATACTTCACAAGCTTGCTGTGGAATGCCCTTGCCACAGAAGGGAGTCCACTGTCTGACCCTTGTGTAATCAGGATCTTTTCACCATTAAGTCTCCATAGGCAGATCATCTTTTCTCACATTGCTCATGAACTCCACAAAATAGGAGTAATCCTGATTTCTCAGGAACCATGAGGGAGCTTCATCATTTCATGGTCAATGCAGGGCTCTAGCCTATGGCATTCTAGGACAAAAGGAATGCTTGCATTTTTCCTTGTGAAGGAAGCTTGTGCTGGGGACATTGTGGGAGATGATCACCTTTTTCAGCTTACTTGATACCTCCCTCAATGAGAGGCAGCAAATATGTCAGATGTGGGCCTCTCAAGCAAGGGGAGCCACCCTCCCAAGAGGAAACCCATCCCCAGTGGTGGTAGAAAGGGTGGTAGAAAAGAGATCATAAGGAAAAAAGACTTGTACAAAAATATTTATAGCTGCATTCTTTGTGGTGACAAAAAATTGGAAAATGAGGGGATGCCTTTTGATTGGGGGATGGCTGAACAAATTGTGGTATCTATTGGTGATGGAATATTATTGTACTCAAAGGAATATTGAATTGGAGGAATTCCATGTGAACTGGAAGGACCTCCAGGAATTGATGCAGAGTGAAAGGAACAGAGCCATAAGAACATTGTACACAGAGACTGATTCACTGTGGCACAATAAAATGTAATGGACTTCTCTACTAGCAGCAATGCAATGATCCAGAACAAAGCTGAGGGACTTATGAGAAAGAATGCTATCCACATCCGGAGAAAGAACTGGGGGAGCAGAAACACAGAAGAAAAACAACTGCTTGATCACATGGTTTGATGGGAATATGATTGGGGATGTAGACCCTAAACAATCACCCTAGTGAAAATATCAATAATGTGGAAATAGGTCTTAATCAATGATACATGTAAAACCCAGTGGAATTGCACGTTGGCTATGGGAGGGGGTGGTAGGAGGGGAGGGAAAGAACATGATTCATGTAACCATGGGAAAATTTTCTTAACAAGAAAATTTTAAAAAAATTAGAAAAAAAAGTAGTAGAAAGACTACATTTTTCAAGAAGGCTGGAGCTGAGCCATACTCACATACTTTTGGGGGACTTTTAATTATATATGGATAATTATATATGGATAATTGAACCTTCAAAGTAAAGTACTAGGGAGCAATTTTGCCTTTAAGATCTGCTCCATCTCAATTAACAATTTGGGAGTACAATTGGTGTCCCATATCGCTAACTTGGGGCACACACGTTTTGTAGTTCACTCATTTTTTAGTCATATCTGACTCTTTGAAACTCCATTTGGATTTTTCTTGGCCAAGATACTAGAGTGATTTTCCATTTCCGTCTCCAACTCATTTTACAGATGAGGAAACTGAGGCAAACAAGGTTAAGTGACTTACCCAAGGTCATGTGGCTAATGTCAGAAGCAAGATTTGAACTCAGGAAGATGAGTCTTCCTGACTCCAGGCCTGGTACTCTATCCACTGTGCCACCTAGCTTCACATAAGTCCCCTTTGTGTCAAACTACACCTATCCCTTAAATTTGGTACATGCCCCCAGTCAGCAGATATTTATTAATGAATATCCAGTAGGTGCCCACCACTGCCAAATGCTACAGGAAGACAGAGAAGCAGTGTAGCAGTGTAAGACATGGTCCCTTCCTTCCGAAAGCTTCCATTCCTTTCAAAGAGACATCATGAAGCTGCATACTTATGAAAGACAGTGCTTTCCTATTGAAGACTCTTTATTCTTGCCTTCATAAGTCCTAAACTACTTCAAGGAGAATTCTGGGGCGGGAGTGTGGGTGGGGTGAGGATGAGTGGCCCAGGTATGGGCTGGGGATGGATACTCTAGTCCACAGGTCTTTTTGACAAGAATTTTTTTATTATAAAAATATTTTTATTTTTTACCAGTTACATGTAATAATAAATTTCCACAAAAGTTTTCCAAAGTTATATGATACAAATTGTCTCCCTCCTTGACTCCCCCAAGGCTGGCAAGCATTTCAATCTGGGTTATACACGTATTGTCATGCAAAACATATCTATCTCCATGTTCCACAAGAATATTCCAGAGAGCTGTGTAATACAGTGAAAAGGGACACTGCATTTATTGTTAGAGGGCCTACCTTCCAATCCTGGCTCTGACACTTACAACCTACATGGCCCTAGGCAAGTCTCTTAACCTCTTTGGATCTCAGTTACCTTATCTGCAAAATGAGAGAGTCGAACTAGAAGGGCTACAAGGTTTCTTCTAGTAGCTTATAAGATACTTTAGCAAATACTTCTATGAAACACATATCTAGCATTTCCATGATCTGCTAGTTTATTACCCCCATTAAAACAAGAAATAGTTTGCTAGTTTTGACTTGGCCTTGATGAAGCTAAGCTATGCTATTTCTTTGGGATTACAACTCACTATCTCTTTAATAAAACTTATTCTAGATTTTCCCCCAAGTATAAAAGTTAAACTCGGTGGCATATGAAGATTGCATTCTCACCTCTCTCCCCTTCCTGTGTCTGTATGTCACTGTCTCTCTCAACTTTGCTCTTACAATATTTTTCAAGCTATTTAAAATATCACTAATAGTGACTTAACTGTCACATTGGTTAATTCATGTGGTACCTAGGGATATAGTTCTTCTGGGAGCAGTGACTTGAATTTACCAAGAGAGCAAAGTACTCTTCTTACTTGACTTATATTTGGTACCAACTCCTTATTAACCATCTTCATTTAGTGCTTTCCCATCCAGTTGTCATTCTTGTTGATAGAGAAAATGAACAACGAACCAAGATTTTCATAATTTTGATTTCTCTTTGTTGTCAGTTATCATTGTTCTGTCTACCCTGAGCAGTAGTCTTATCCTCTCTTTGATTCTCCTCTTTTTTCTCACTACAACTAAAAATAACAGTACAATAAAAGCAGACAACCTCTTTTTGTTGCCTTTTGTTGCCTTTTCCAACAGCCTTCACTTGGTCTGAGCTTTAGTCCTCCCCACTCAATTCCAAGAGGATCCTGATGAAATTCAGTGAATGACGACCTTCACAAGTTCAAAAGCCTTCCAAATCATCTCCATAATTTCCCTGTTACTGATTTCAGTTAAATATACTCTTTCTCCAACCCCTCATGCCATACAATGCCCTCTTTCATAACCTACCAGCCTAGTAAGGGTACATAACTTGTCCAAGGTCACATAGTGACAGAGTTTAATTTAAATTTAAAATTTAAATTGAAGCCCTTGACTCCAAATCCAGTGTTTTGAGTACTCCAGAGTCAGGTATACCAGTATATAGAGCAGAGATGACAAACCTATGACACACATGCCAAAAAGGGCATGTAGTCTTGTTCTTCATGAACTCATACAGAGTGAAAAAGCAGAACCAGGAGAACATTACACATAGTTACAACAATAATGTGCAATGATCAACTGTGAAAGACTTAGCTACTCTCAGCCATACAATGATCCAAGACAATTCTGCAGGACTTATGACAAAGAATGTTATCCACCTCCAGAGAAAGAACTATTGAAGTTGGATGCAGATGAAAGAATACTATTTTTCATATTAGTTTGCATATGGTTTTGGTTTTATATGAGGATTTTCTTATAATAATCACCAATATGGAAGCATATTTTCCATAATCACAACACACATACATATATACATTCCAGATCAAATTACTTACCAGCTCTGAGAGGGGGGAGGGGAGGGAGGGAGGGAGACAATTTAGATATTATAATTTCAAAAAATGTATATTGAAAATTGTTATTACATGTAATTGGGAAAATAAAGTACCTTTGAATAAAACAAACGAGCAAAAAAACAACAAAAAGGGCATGCAGAACCCTCTCTATGGGCACTGCTGTAGTCTCCCACCAAAGTTCCTTACTAGAAAACCAGAGAGACTCAGGATGGAGCTGTTCCCTTCCCCTTCTCCATGCACCTGAGGACATTCCTCACTTCCCCTGCCCTTCTGCCCAGCAGCCCAGTGGGAGCACTTCCGCCTTCCTCTGTCTGGGGTAAGGCACTAGGGTTGGGATGAGGTGGTGGCTCACATGTTGTGTGAGGGTGTGGCATAGACAGCAGCCTATTGAGTCTGTAATGAAGGTGATTCCTGTGTGGGGTTGGAGAGGAGCTAGGTTTGAGGGGAACATAGCTCACAGTGTGGCACATAGCTTGAGGGGAGTAGAGCTAGAGGGGAACAGAGTGCTGGGACCACTCTCCTCCCCATCTCCATGTGTGCCTCTCATCACCCACCCCTCTGTCCAGAAGCCTAATGAGAGTACTTCCTCCCTCCCCTTTAAGGAGGGGAGTGGAGGGGACAGGGCACTCAGGCTCTGGGTGGGCAGGCATGGCACTTGGTCTGGGGAGTGGGGTGAGGGCAGAGCCCAGCACTCCATCTCTAAAAGGTTCACCATTACTGATGTCGAATGACTACATGCCTGTCTTCTGGTCATCTCTAATCTTACAATAAATATCACCTAAAATACAATGCTAAATACCTTCTCTGATTACCCTTTACTTCTGGACAAGAAATAAACCTTTAACTGCACAGACTGGTAGAATGTGCTCTCAGGAAAGTTTCTGCTCAGTCATTTACACTTTAGTGTGAACAGGTTTCAGTTTGTCTCTTCTTCCAGGAAATTGGCATTCTAGGTGTAAGAATTTAAATTTAGGTTTTTATGTTAATATGAAAGGTCTAAAGTAATATTGTGGTCACTGATTTTAAAAATATTGCAGCTTAAGTCAGAATGACTTTTAGCAGCTTTATTTACAAAGGGGTGGAAAGAGTGAAAGTAGGAAAATGCAGATAAAGAGACAGACAGTACTGCCTAGTTACAAATATCTTAAGTTTAATCCTAATGTCTTCAGACCGCAAATGTGAATCTGAAAGCAAATCTCTCCAGAATCCAAAGTCCTAATTAGGAAACCGAAATCTGAAGAGCCAGGAGATGCTGAAGATTCTCCTGAGAACCTTTAGTGCACACGAGGCCAAGTCTGCCAAGAATCTCACCAGAACTCATGCTGAAGGGAGTGTCCCATTGAAGCACCAATGAGCAGAGAGGGTCTCCTCACCAAAGAACCAAGGAAGGGATCACTCCATTCACCACTGCAAGCTGACGCAGGATCCAGGGAAAAGGTCTCCTCCAAGCCAGAAAAGGATAATAGGCACAGAAAGTTCAGAGACAAGCAATGATAAGGGGTGGAGGGGCAGGCAGTATGGGGACAGAGATAGGGTAGTGGAGGAAATCAGGCAGTGTGAGGAAGATGGGGAGGTGAAGAGGGAGAGCCATGGAGGATCACTCATATAACCCTCGATTAGAATTGAGAGTACTTAGAAGAATGAATCTAAATAGAGATGGCAGAGGGCTGGGGGAGGGGTGTAGGGGGTCTAATTTTGGTGAACAGACTCTCATCTATGCTACTTGGGGGTTATTTCATTGACATATCCACATCGTCCCAAAGTTATCAGTAACATTTGGTGGTCTGATGTCTGGAACTTATCTAAGATTTACATATCATAGGACTAAAAGGCTCTAATAGCAAGACCTAGATGATTTTCTCTTATTTAGTACATAAATTAAGGATGAGATTTTGGGTTAATAGATAATATTGTTTGCAAATTATACTCCTTTGATTTGGGGATAGTCTGTACATGATTTCTAGGTTTCTCTTTGCAATATTACTTCCAGCAATTGTTTCTTTATATTGGTTACTTTAAAACTTGCTATATTGACTAGAAAGGGGAAGGCTGGCTGGGGAATCAGAATAAGACAAAAGTTTAACACAAGGGGGAAGGAAAGACTTTTCCCTGCCCCCACAGAAATACATTGAGCTAGAAACCACTTAATCTGTTCATATACAAGGCTGACCCTTTCCCAGAGCAAATCTTTGGGTTGCATAAATTCTCTGGCTAGGTATTATCATAGCAGGTATTTCCACAGATATTTGAAATGAGAAAGCACTAAAACGCCTACTGAGTTGTTCTAAATACTGACTTTAAACACACTCCAAGCGTACAGTCACTAACATGTTTCATAACCTGCTGTCTTAATATTTTGCAAAAGTGACTGACAAGCAGATTGGTATCAAAGAAGTGATCCATGAAGCTGTGAGTTCTGAAGTTGATGGAGCATTTACAACTTTCTCCTTCAATAGCTCATCATTTACATCCCAACCACTGAAGGGAAACACCCAGAGCCACAGAAAATTGATGGCAGCACAGTTGAAATGTGACATTCCTAAAATGGAAATGTCTCTGTTTATATAGATAGACAAGGAGAAAGATTAATGTGTACTTGTAACCTGGGTTCTTCTGTGACCTATGATGGGTTGAAGGGAAATAGGGGGATAAAGTTGAAGAGCAGAAAATATATTCTTCTCAAGAGGAATAAGGAAAGGAAATGTGTTTCCTTTCTTGAGGTCACAAAATTCTTTTTCAAACTTGCAGGGCTTTCATTCTGTCCCACACTGATCTCTCTTCTCTTCTGACCTCTTATAGCATGTTATAGCTGGACCTTACATAGGGCTTTTGCCATTTATAGCCTGTTGGGAACTTGCAGTGTTCCAAAGTTTGTTTGTAAGCTGATAGCCTGGAGCTTAGAAGAAGTTTTCTCAGAGAGGCAATGTTATATGAGCAGGTTTTCCTCAGAGTATACATTATCAGAGGAGTATGCTTTGCTCCCTTTCTATTCTCCAGAACCTCATGGTTCTCTCTTGATCTCACATAATGACTCCTACATCCACATCATGTTTGCTTTCTCTTCCTTGCCCTCACACCTTCTAATATTACTCTCATTTACTGTTCCCTCTCCTAAGGCCTGCTCTCTGGCTTCATCAGAGAGTGCTATTTTAGGGCCTCCCTTCGCCTATCTTGTAACAATGGCCCTTTTTTCTCAGTACTGATATTCACTCAGAGCATCCCAATTGCTTGCTATGGCTCTGCCTAGGTCATAATGTACTACTGAGTTGCCTACTACTGTGATGGGGATCTAGCCCAGAATGTATATTAAACAGCAGATTGATTCCAGACAAGCTCGTAAGCTCCTCCAGATTTGACTTTTGCTTACAGATTTTATTGTGCTGGTTACATAAAACCCCAGAATATCACAGAGTCTCCTGGAAGAGATCTATAGCCACTCTAGAGCTGGACATGACCATTCACATAGGAAAGACCAAGTGGATAAAGAGTGTCTAGGTAGTTCATATGGATTGAAACCCAGGCCTAGAGATGGGAGGTCCTGGGTTCAAATATGGATACAGATACTTACTAGCTGTGTGAGTTGCTTAACCTCTGTTGCCTAAATCTTACTGTTCTTCTGCCTTGGAGCCAATACGTAATATTGATTCTTAGTCAAAAGGCAAAGGTTTATTTTTTTAAACCCTTTACCTTCCATCTTAGAATCAATACGGTGTATTGGTTCTAAGGCAGAAGAGCAGTAAGGGCTAGGCAATGGGGGTTAAGTAACTTGCACAGGGTCACATAGCTGGGAATTGTTTGAGGCCAGATTTGAACCCAGGACCTCCGTCTCTAGGCCTGACTCTCAATCCACTGAGCCACCCAGCTGTCTCCTAGAGCAAGGATTTTTTTTAAAAAGAATGTTTCCCAGATTGTTGTTTGATTAGATCAATAGCCTATAGAGCCATGTTGATGAAGGTGTGACACATATGCCCCAGAGTGCTAGAGGGGGCTGCTCTGTTCCTCCTCTCCACCATGTCTAAAGACATTTTTCACATGCCCTGCCCCTCTTCCCAGCATCCCAGTGCAAGCACTTTCTCCGTCCCCTGTCTAGGGTAATGCAGGGGGCTCACAGGCAGCTTGAAGGTGCAGTTTGGGTATGCGTTCTTGAAAAGGTTTGCCAACACTGTTATAGAGTATGCACATCATTCTGCATATCTGAGATAGATAGGACAGGTAGACTACATGCTGGACCTGGGATAAAGTTGGAAGATAAGTGTGGATTTCATTGCCTTCAAGAGTCTACAAAACCCCCTCGATAATCTCAAGCTACTCCTCCAAAGGCCAATCTTTTTTTGTGTCAATATTCTACCTTTGTTATTGAATGGCTTTGAGACACGGGACACAGCATTTGTTCAAATCAATGAGATCCCAGGTCTATCCACTGGAGTTTTGAGTAATGAAAAGATGAGAGTGCCTAGGCGTTTTCAATGAATTTAAGTCATCAGGCCCCAGGAAACTACATCCCAAGGTCTTGAAAGAACTGGCAGCTAAACTACTCAGTGTTCTTTCAAAAACTGTGCAGAATGGATAAAGTATGATAGGAATAAAGATGAGTAAGTTTTGTTCTAATTTTCACAAGGGAAGAAAGTAGCCTTCAAAGGATAAGCTAGTGCATTTGGCTTTAATTCTTGGGGGGAAAATCTTGGATTCATCATTGAAAAGAAATTATGATCATTTAGAAAGGAAAACAGTGATCGCTTCTATCCATCAAGACTTCTTCAAGAACAAGTCATGCCATATTGGACTCATCTTCTTTTCTGACCTGGTTATAAAACTTGCAGATCAGGGAATGCTATAGATATTTAGATATTACATCACTAAATTTTAGAAAAATTCCTGACAAAATTTTTCATGCTGGCCTTGTGAACAAGAAAAATGGAGAGATGTGGAGTTGAGAAGAGTAAGATTAAAAAGATTTAGGTAGCCCAAACAATTAGACATCAATAAATTCATGTCAACCAGGAATTATGTTTTTAGTGAGATGCCAGAAGGATTTGCCCATGATACGATATTTTTCATCATTGATTTTGAATGAAGGCATTGATGCCATGCTTCCTATTGCATTTACATCTGACACAAAGCTGAGAGGAGTAGCTAACTATTGAATGGTAGCCACAATTCTAAAAGATCTTGCCAGGCTATCACGATAGACTAAATCCACATTCATCCTTATTACTTGCCCATTATGAAAATCCTACTTTGGATTTTTAAAAACCAACTATACATCTGTAGAACCAGGGACACATGGCTAGAAAACAATTTGCTTGAAAAAGGTCTTGAGGTTTAGTGGATCATAAGCAAAATACGAATCAAGAGTATGACATGAGAGCTTCAAAAGCCAACGTGAGCTCATCCTACATTGAGAGGCATGGTATGTAGCACTAGGAAAATGAAGGGTTATCTATGCTTTAACTTGGCTTAAACTATCTATAGAGTATTGTGTTCCGGTATGGATGTCATATTTGAGGAACATCACTGATCAGTTTGGAGGGTATCAAGAAGAGGGAAATCAGAATGGCAAAGGACCTAAAGACCATGTCATATAGGGTTGGTTGAAAGAACTGGGAGTGTTAAGGCTAGAGAAGACTTGTAGTTGTCTTCAAATGCAGGAAGGGCTGTCATGTGGAAAAAGAATTGGACTTGTTTTCTTAGGCCCCATAAATAGCAGGTTGAACATATGGGAAAACTTTCCAACAATGGAGTCAGAGCAAAGGAGAATGGACTGAATTCCCTGAGAGCAAAGGCTGGATAACCACTTGTCAGGGATTGTATAGAGGAGGGATTTCTGTTTAGGTATGGGTTAGACCAGATTGATGGTAGGTGAGGTCTCTTCCAACTCAGAGATGTTGTAATACAGTGATCTAATCTTTGGCAAATTGAATTCAGTGCGCATTTATGAAGCATCTGTGTACAAAGCCCTGTGCTAGGTACTAGAAGAGATAGAAGATTTAATAAAAAGCCATTCTTGCCCTCATGAAGCTTGTAGTCTACTCTGGGACTACAACACAGACATAACTAAGTACATTAGAGAGTTGCAAAACAAAAGTTCTTTATGAATTCTATGGTTTTAGGGTTAGATTATCACTGCCTTGGAAGAGAGCTAGCATTTAAGTAATGTTTTTATAGTTTAACAGAAGACTTGAGCTGGAAGGAACCTTAGAGGTCATCTCGTCTAACCTCTTTATTTCACAGATGAGGAAAGTAACATCCAGAAAACAAGTCATTTGCTCAGTGTCATAAAGGTAGTAAGCAGTAGAGTTGGGATTTGAATCCAAGTTAAGTCTTTTAACTCTAAGTCCAGAGACTTTTCTCCTATATGATAATGCTTCATAGAATGGTATGGGTGACACAAGAATAATGAGATCCCAGAATATTGAACTTGTCTTGGAGTTTATTGAGTTCTCCAGCAAGGGAGCCCCACTCACATGGATAGAGACTCCTTATAGTGGGTTTACATGGAACTTATATATAATTAAACCACAAAGGAAGGAGAAGGCTTCAGGTAAAGGAGATTAGGAGGGTATGTTACAAGAACTGGCTGATTGATAAGATACCATGACCTGATTGACCAAGCTGATTTCTGAAATCAGGGAAGCTTTGAAGTCTCCCTGAACAGATATCCCATAGGATTTTATTGTGGAGGGGTCATTGAAGTGGGGAGCATGGCAAGGAAGTCCTTTAAATGGTGAGTTAATGCTTAAAACAAGGTGGAGAGAAATGTACTCAGTTCACCAAAATGGAAGGAATTGTGCTCAGTTTGTTATCCACAGTGGATAGGGGTTTTGAAAGGAGAAGAAAAGGAAAGATGTTCTCATTACTGGTAAGAGGATGAACAAAGGCATGAAAGTGGGAAAGTTCAGGATGTATTTGAAGCAGGGAATTTTCCAGGTTGGCTGCAGTGGAGAATACATGTTAAGAAGTGATCTAAATAGTCTGGGAAGGTAAGTGACACCCAGATTGAAAAGGACCTTGAATGCCAGGTGGAAGAGCTGGAAGTGATCTCAGAGTAGGTGTGTAAGGGAGAGTCACTGAATGTTTTTGAACAGAAAAGTGTTATGATCAGATCAAACAATTCCTAAATAAGTCTGTTCTGGCTTTCTCCTATGAAGAACAGAGGTCAAGGAATGGCTTCAGAAAGACCTATTAGGGAGCTTTTGAAATAGTCCTGGTCACTGTTAATGAGAGCTCTTCACAGAGTGATGGTAGTGGGGATATAAAAGAAGGACAAATGTGGAAAACTCTTGAAGCAGAATTAATAGAAACTGGTAATCTATTTACTGTTCCTATTTTTCACCTCTTGGGTACAAGAGAAAAAGAATATTTTGAACATGAAAGCATGGGTGTGTAAAAATGCTGATTAATAGTGAGGCTAGAAGGATCAGGGGAAAGATGTGATAACTTTTAGATTTGTTTACTTTGAGGTGACAGTGGGATGTCTCATGAAATTTGTTCTGAACTGAAGTTGGAACTTATGATACAGATATTGGTTTTTGAAGTCATTGAAGTGGAGGAAGTGGGAGGAAGAAAAAAGGGCTGAGCTGTCTTTGGAAATGCCTGCCTGAAGGGCATTTGAAGAAGGCAAAGAGCCAGCAAAGGAACTAGAAAGATGTAGTTAGGTAGGAGGAGAACCAGGAAGATTGGTGTCTTTTGTGGTTAAGGGAGGAGAAAATACCTATAAAGTGGGGACTGTTCTCTGTTCTAAAATATTGCAGACTGGTAAAAGGACCATGAGGATGGGAAAATGATTATTTGGCATTTGACTTCTTTGGTAAAATTTGAGAGGGAAGTTTCAGTAGAATGGTAATAAGAGAGCCTGGGGCAGGGTGATCAATAGAAAGTACCTGGTGAAAAAGTGGACACATTGCTTGGAGATACCATTTCCCTCAAGAAGAAAATGGAGAGAAGAAAAGAGGATGGATGGCTACTGGAAGAAGGATGAGGGCAAGAATATAATGTGCCCCAATATCAGAGCTTTAACAGTGGGGTCAATCAAAAAGCCTTTACTGGAAAGTCTTTGATGGCACCAACAAATCATAAATCAACATTTAGTACGTACCTGTTTTGTGCCGGGCACTGAGGATGCAAAGAAGGGCAAAAGATGATATGTGCACTTAAGGAGCTTCACAGTCTAATTTGTGAAGATAACATGTAAACAATTCTGTATAAACAAGCTAGAGACAAGATAAATTTGAAATAATCAAGAGAGGGATGGCATTAGAATAAAGGGGGATTAGTAAGATTTTCTTGTAGAAGGTAAGAGTATAGCTAGGGTTTGAAGGGAGTCTTCTTCCTCAATGTTCATCTTCATGTGCCCCAACCACCTCCCTCCCCAAAAGACTTGTGAGTGGTCAGGAGGTATTTGGAATTCACTTTTCCTCGGGGTTGTGCTGAGTCATAAAAGGAAGGCATGAAGATCTTTGGGGGTATGGCTACAGCTTTGAAGGAAGCTTTTTATCCCCTATTCCCCAACTCCCTCCACACCCTTGGAACTTGGAGAGGAATACATGTATCAACTCCCCCCTGCCCTGCCTCCCCAACTCAGTAAAATCCAGTTGCCTCCAAGAGCAAATACAAAATGCACTGTTTGACATTTGAAGCACTTCCTAATCTAACCACCTACTACCTTTCTGGTCTTCTTACACCCCAACAAGATACTTCATCTCTGGCTGTCCCTCATGCCTGGAAGGCTCTTTCTCCTCTCCTCAGACTTCTGACCTCCCTCACTAAAATCTCACCTTCTACACAAACCTTCCCAAATACCTCTTAATTCCAGTGCTTTCTCCCATTTCATTGTTTCCTATTTGTCCTGTCTCTAGCTTGCTTTGGATATATTTGTTTGCATGGTGTCTCTCCCATTAGATTGTAAGTTCTAGACAAGGCAGAGAGGAGCCATGGAGGTAGCAGTAGCAGTAGTAGTGGTGGCAGCGGCGGTGGCAGCAATAGCAGAGGCAGCAGCAGCAAAGGCAGAAGCATCTGTCTGTCCTCTGTCACTGCCAATGGAAAGCTGATGGAAGCAACAGCGTCATAAAGAGATGGGCTAGATCTTCCCCAGCTGCTGAAATCGGGAGACATTTGGAGCTGACTTCCAGGTAAAGATGGCTACAGAGTAGAAGCACGGCACTTTACTCTCCTCACCAACCCATACAGCATACCTCCAAAGGACAAAAAAAAACCAAATCCAGATGAAAGAAGGAACCCCACATAGGGCACATTATTGAAGGTACGTGGGATTTGGGCATTTCCATGCTATAAGGGCGGGGGAATAGCTCCCATCAAAATGAGAGCTGATCTCCCCTCCCCCATTCCACTCATAGTACCAGAGTCAGAGGTTGCGCACCAGAATTAGAGCGACCAGGGGCACAAAATCTAGTTCCTTGGCAGCTAACTGGGACTGAGAGCAGCAAGACTTGAGACCCCAGGAGCCTGAAGAGAGCAGACTTTGGGCTCAGGAGTGGGGCTGAGAGGGATAGCGGACAGTTGAAGCAGCTCAGCGAGCTGAGACTCAGGGGAAAACATCAGGTAGAAGAGCAAGCATGGGCCAATTTCCGGGCTCTGGGCAGCCGACTAGGACCATGGGGGCTTGACCCTGAAAAAAGATAGACCAGAGACCCCAGGAGACTGGGGAGCACAGACCTTGGGCGCAGAAGTGAGGCTGAGAGAGGCTGTGGACAGCAGAGGTCTAGCAGACAGTGGAAGCCAGGAGAATCGCAAAGTAGCCTCAGGCAAAAACTGCTCCATACAAAGAGAGTCTGCCTGCCTTACTCAGACTTCTGCCTGAGAAAGCATAATGATGCCAAGCAAGGCCCAAGAAATAACCACCAAAAAGACCAAGAAAAAAGCTCTAACATTTGTTAACTTCTGCACAGAAAACCCCCAGAAAACAGAGGAGGACAAATAATTAAAGACCTCCAAACCTTCCCAAAAATGAATATTGGTCACAAGCTCTTGAAGAGTTCAAATTTGAGATCATGAGAAAGATGGAAGAGATCTGGCAAGAAAATTACAGTTTAAAAGGCAGACTTTCACAATTGGAAATTGAGGTTCAGAAATCAAATGAAATGATAAGCAAATTGAAGACCAGAAATGACCAGCTGGAAGTCATGAAGAGTCAGATAGACAAGATTGAAAAGGAAAACCAAAAGATTATAGCCAAAAACTAGTCTTTAAAGGCTAGAATTGGGCAAGTAGAAGCCAATGATCTCACAAGAGAGCAAGAACTAATAAAGCAAAGTCAAAAGACTGACAAAATAGAAGGAAACATGAAATATCTCAATGAGAAGATGACAGATCAAGAAAACAGGTCTAGAAGAGACAACTTGAGAATTATTGGTCTTCCTGAAAAAAGCAGAAATGAATAGAAATCTAGATATCATACTATAAGAAATTATCCAAGAAAACTACCCTGATGTCCTTGAACAAGAGGGCAAAATAGACATTGAAAGTATCCATAGATCACCCTCTACACTAAATCCTCAGAAGACAACCCCCTGTAATAACCAAATTTGAAAGTTTCCAAGTTAAGGAGAAAATATTACAAGAAGCCAGAAAGAGACAATTCAGATATCAAGGAACACCAATCCAGATCACACAGTATCTGGAAGCCTCCACAGTACAAGATCACAAGGCTTGGAACATGATATTTAGAAAGGCAAGAGAACTGGGTCTACAATCAAGGATCACCTACCCATCTAAACTGACTATATACTTCCAGGGGAAAGTATGGGCATTTAACAAGATAGAAGATTTCCAAGTATTTGCGCAGAAAAGACCAGGACTAAATGGAAAGTTTGATATCCAACCACAAAAACCAACAGAAACATGAAAAGGTAAATAAGAGAGGGGAAAGAAAAACTCTTATCTTTAAATTGTCTTCTTCAAAGGATTCAATAAGATCAAATTATTTGTATTCCTATATGGAGAAATATTATGTGTAATTCTAAAAGATTGTATTCACTATTATAGTAATTAGAAGAATTAGTCATAAGGAGAGGTTGGAGTATTAAATGGTCTAAGATGATATGGGGGGGATTTGTGAGGGGAGGAATAAAAGATGGCACCAAGAAAACCTTGAAGGAATAAGAAAAATACAATCAATTTATACCACACAAAGAGGGAATGGGAAGGGGAGGGGATGAATACTATTATAAGAAGGAGAGGAAGAGAGCTTTAATAGGAAATACTTAAGCCTTACTCTCAATGGAATTAAACCTGAGAGGGAAGAGTAGCTAGTATCATAATGAATAACCCTCGTGATCACTTGCTGGAGTATTTTTGCTAGTATTCTATTTAAGATTTTTGCATCAATGTTCATTAAGGAGATTGGTCTGTAGTTTTATTTCTCTGCTTTTGGTCTGCCTGGCTTTGGAATCAGTACAATATTTGTGTCATAAGAGGAAATTGGTAGAACTCCTTCTTTACTTAGTAGATGTAATATCATTTTGCTATGCAAAATGGAAACCAGGACTGGTGACACCCAACAGTTTTAGAATTTAGAACAAACCCAGATTCCATGAACCAAGGAGCAAAAAGCAGTTACTTGAAGGNCACCCACTAGGGGGTGGTAGCACCCACTTTGGGAATCACTGGTCTAAGATGATATGGGGGGGAAGGTGTATGTGTGTGTGGGGGGGAATAGAAGATGACACCAAGAGTAACTTGAAGGAATAAGAAAAATAGGATAATCTATACCACACACAGAGGGAATGGCAAGGGGGAGGGGATGGATACCATTTTTAAAAATGTTTTCTTTAAACCCTTTACTTCTGTGTATTGGCTTCTTGGTGGAAGAGTGGTAAGGGTGGGCAATGGGGGTCAAGTGACTTGCCCAGGGTCACACAGCTGGGAAGTGTCTGAGGCTGGATTTGAAACTAGGACCTCCCATCTCTAGGCCTGACTCTCAATCCACTGAGCTACCCAACTGCCCCCGGATGGATACTATTATAAGAAGGAGAGGAAGAGAGTATTAATATGAAATACTTAAACCTTATTCTCAGCAGAATTAATCCTGAGAGGTAAGAGTAGCTAGATCCATTGGGATATCAAATTCTATCTAACCCTAAGGATAAAGTCAGAAGGAATAAACCAAGGAGGTCAGTGGAGTGGGGAGTTCATAAAGGGAGGGGAAGAGAGGGGGGAGGGAATTCATTAGGACTTAAAAATAGTAAGAGGGGAAGGGAGGGGTGGAAAGGATAGTTAACCAAGGGAAGGGACAAGGGGGACTGATTTAAAACAAACCACTGGTTTAAAAGAAAATAGTGTAAGAAGAAGGTGTAGAGCCCACATTCAGAGGAAGGACTGCAGGAGAGGAAACATATAAGAAAAACAACTGCTTGAACGCATGGGTTGGGGTGGACTCGAAACTACCACACCAATGCAACTACCAACAATTTGGAAATAGGTCTTGATCAAGGACACATGTCAAAACTAGTGGAAATGTGCATCGGCCATGGGTGGGGGGAGTGCGGGGGGTGAAGGGGAAAGTAGGAGCATGAATCATGCAACCATGTTAAAAATGAATATTAATAAATGTTTAAAAAAAAGAAGAAGGGGTAGAACTAGGAGAGGATACCAAAATGCTAGGGAATACAACAGCTGATAATTATAACCCTGAATGTGAATGGGATGAACGCGCTCATAAAACAGAAGCAAATAGCAGAGCAGATTACAAAACAAAATCCTACCATATGGTGTCTACAAGAAATACACATGAGGCAGGTGGACATACACAGGGTTAAGGACAATGGCTGGAGCAAAATCTTTTGGGCTTCAACTGAGAAAAAAAGGGAGGAGTGGCAATCATGATTTCTGATAAAGCCAAAGTAAAAATAGATCTGATTAAAAGAGATAGAGAAGGAAATTACAAACTGATAAAAGGCAGTATAGATAATGAGGAAATGACAGTACTCAACATGTACACACCAAATAGTATAGCATCCAAATTTCTAAAGGAGAAACTGGCAGAGCTCAAGGAGGAAATAGATAGTAAAACTATACTAGTAGGAGTTCTAAATATTCCTCTATCAGATCTAGATAAATCAAAGCAAAAAATAAATAAGAAAGAGATGAGAGATGAATGAAATCCTAGAAAAATTAGATTTAATAGATATGTGGAGAAAAATAAATAGGGACAAAAAGGAATACACCTTCTTTTCAGCTGTACATGGTACATTTACAGAGATTGACCATGACTAGGGCATAGAAACATGGCAAACAAATGCAAAAGAGCAGAAATAATAAATGTAAGCTTTTCAGATCATAATGCAGTAAAAATAATCAGTAAAGGTACATGGACAGGCAAATCAAAAACTAATTGGAAATTAAATAATATGATTCTCCAAAATCAGATAAAGAACAAATCATATTAATTATTTCATTGAAGAGAATGACAATGATGAGACATTCTACCAAAATCTGTGGGATGCACCTAAAGCAGTACATAAATCATCAGCATTTCTATATATTTCCAACACAATGCAGCAGGAAGAGTTAGAAAGAGAACACCATTTAAAATCACCCTAGACAATATAAAATACTTAGGAATCTATCTGCCAGGACAAACACAGGAATTATATGAACACAACTATGAAACCCTTTCCACTCAATTGAAACTAGATCTAAACAATTGGAAAAACATTGAGTGTTCATGGGTAGGATGAGCCAACATAATAAAAATGACCATCCTACCCAAATTAATTTACCTATTTAGTGCTAAACCTGTGAAACTACCAAAATTATTTTTTTACTGAATTAGAAAAAACTATAACAAAGTTCATTTGGAATAACAAAAGATCAAGAATATCAAGGGAAATAATGAAAAAAATATGAAGGAAGGTGGCCTAGCAGTACCATATCTTAAACTGTACTATAAAGCAGTGGTCATCAAAACAATATGGTAGTGGTGAAGAGACAGAAGGGAGGATCAGTGGAATAGACTAGGGGTAAGTAACCTCAGCAAGACAGTCTATGATAAACGCAAAGAACCCATCTTTTCAGACAAAAACCCACTACTTGACAAAAACTGCTGGGAAAATGGAGAACAATATAGGAGAGACTGAGTCTAGATCAACATCTCACACCCTATACCAAGATAAACTCAGAATGGGTGAATGACTTGAATATAAAGAAGGAAACTATAAGTAAATTAGGTGAGCATGGGATAGTATACTTGTCAGATCTCTGGGAAAGGAAAGATTGGGGGAGAGAGAAAGAACATGAATTATGTAACTGGGAAAATATTCAAAATTAAACATTAAAAAAATGATGAATATGTATATTAAGTTATATGGAGGACAGCTAATGCCTTTTGCTTCTTTTTGCATCCCTAAAGTGCCATTGTTTAGCACAGTGCCTGATACCTAGCTGGTGATTCACAAATATTGATTGATTAATTGAATGGCTCTTACTGTCACTTTTCTACATTCCAAGGGGCAAATGCCAGGACTCTAGGCTTGAGGGAACTAGAAGGTTTGTTTGTTGTATGGGGAAAGGGGGCAAGGGAGAGAAGAAGAGCCAGTATTACCATTGAAATTCAATATAGTATTAGATCTCTGGGAGGAACTTATTTATATATCTTTGAGGTGCTTATATCTGAAGTTTGTACTATGAACCATTTGCCACTTGTAATATTTGCTCTAATCTAGTGTTTTTGTATAACTTAGTTATGACTTGAGATCTATGTACAACTGAATAGAAGAGAATATATTTTTCCACATGGCTTTTTTCAGGTTTCTTTGCAGGATTGCTTCCCTTTTGCTTGTTACAGATGGGAACAGACAGTGAGACAAACATCCTTTTCTGCCTCCCTGCTCTTTTTTCACCTTATACTTCAAGTCAATAAGCATTTATGCACCTACTCTGTTTAAAGTAGCATGCTGGAAGTCTGCGTTCTTTTGCTGAGGGAAAGGCATAAAAATCACACCTGTGTGATAAGATGAACATTTGGCCATGAGGTGTATCATCATTTTAGCTCCTTGAGGACTGACTGCCCCAAGTGGAAACTCCTAAATTCTCCAGAGTTTTCTGGGCCATAGTAAGGTTCGCTGGCTTACAAACTACCCTGTAAATGGCAGCTAGCAAGAGCTCTAAGTAGCCCAGCACTCTACCCACTCCAACAAACTACTTCTCTACTTGTATTCAAAGGACTCAAATAAGATTCATCCCCATTTCAAAGACTTGGCTTGTTGAGGGCAATTCCTCACAGGATTTGGGGGCTAGCAGTAGATCAGGAATCTGGGGAAAAGAACAGGACCAGAGTTTATTGGTGGGTTTGTGAGAGAGGGCAATGGGAAAAAAGGTGAAGAATATTGCCAATGAGACTAGTGTTAGAACTTGGGGAGAGATCCAGTGCAGTCTTGGCCAGGTGGTTGACCTTTTCTCCTTTACCTTCTTTTTTAAAAGTGCATTTTTATTGATGATTTTTTGTTTTCATATTGCCAGTTAGCTAGCATGTGGTAAACACCTACTGTATGCCAGGCACTGTGCTAACTGCTGGGGAAACAAAGAGGCAAAAAGACAGTTCCTGCTTTGTAAAAGTTTATGGGAAGGAGGGAAGGGGCAAAGATGGATGGATTTATTTACTAAGCATATCATATGCCAGACACTGTGCTTGCCAAAAATCTTATTTGAGAATCACAACAGCCCTGTGAGGAAGGTGCTATTATTATTCCCATTTTTGAGTTGTGGAAACGGAGGCAGACAGAAAGCTTAAGTGACTTGTCCAGGATCATATAGCTAGTAAATGGCTAAGGACAAATTTGAATTTAGGTCCTCTTGTCTCTGTGCTTAGCGCTCTATTGTGCCATCTAGCTTCCCCATTCTTAGGAACCTAAAGTTTTCCCACTATGCCTCCTCTTAACCCCCAGACAGTCACCCCATATAATTAAGACTATTTTTAAAGGAAAAAAGAGAGAGGACGAAGAGTGTTTAAGGAAAAACGCTCAGCAAAACTGATCAGCATGTGGAAAAAGTCTGAACATGTGCGAGTATCCACAGCCAAGGACTTCCCACCTTTGCTTTTCCTATGTCTTCTTTGGGGCTGCATTTGTACATTCTGCAATGTCTACTTTCTATTGTTTTGTGCTTATTCTTTCTGTCTACATTGTTGAAGTCATTGTGTATCTTGTTTTCTTGGTTCTTCTTTCTTCATCCAGCCTCAGATCATGCCAGTCTTTCCATGTGTTTCTATATTCATCATAGCTGTCTTTTACAGTAATATTAGAAGCATTCTAGTTCCATTGTGTTCCTGTACTACAGTTTATCTGTTCCCTAATTGATGAGCATCTACTTTGTTTCTAGTTCTTTCTTACCAGAAATGTGCTGCCATAAATATCATAGCATATATGAGCCTTTTGTTCTTATCAGGAGTCTCCTTGGGGGAGAAGCCTAGTAGTAGAATCTCCAGCTCAAAGGCACAAACATTTTTGTCACTTTATTTGCACAATTCCTCAGTGCTTGTGCTGATTGTGTACCCATCTCCTTGAAAGCTTTCCAGCATTGACTCTTCTTGTCTTCTGTCATTTTTGCTGCTAGAGAAAACTGCTCTCCAGTTTTCCAGATGTCTGGTGAAAGCTCAGGGATGTTTTGACTTCTATTTCTCTTACTGGTGATTTGGAACATTCTTTCATATAGTTTTTAGTTGTTTACAGTTCTTCTTTTGACCACTATCTGAGATATATATATATATATATATATCCTCCGCCCCATAGCAGAAAAAAGCGAATGATCTACTTTCACTATTAATTTTTTAAAATCTTGCTCAACTTTTACTGCCAGTCCTGCCTCCAAAGACCAATCCCATGGCAGATGAGTCCTGGGAAAAGGTAAGAAACAGGGCTTGGTCCTGGGGTATTTTCAGGCTGCTGACAGGGAGGGTGGAGAACAGAAAACCCAAGAGGTTTTACTGGGGAGAGAGGGAAAGGGTCCCTGAAGCTATTGTCTAGTCCTGGGGCCAGTGGTTTGGGAGGGGAGAGGCTGCCTAGATTACCTCCCATTAATTAGTTTTTGGTATGTATGTCTTGTCTCCCCAGTGAGATTATAAACTCTTTGCCTCTCTTTTACTCCTTCCTAATCCCCCATGGCCTAGAACCGAGCCTTGCACATAAATAGACCTTCAACAAATGCTCCTGCATTTCAATTCTACAAACACTTTTATTTATTGAGTGAATGAATGAATTCCACTTAGTACAATTTTCTTAAACCTAGTGACCTCCAGCTAATGTAACTGCCTGGGAGTAGTTTAAGGCCCCAAGCCCTAAATCTCAAGACAATTTACAACCTAAGTGCTGTTTTGGCTGATTCTGAAAAAACCTAATTTCTGCATGATTAGAAAGGGGAAGGTGGCAGGGAGCCTTTTAATAAGGCCTTTCATTTGCAAATCACTGAATGGGACATTGTCTACCTTTTGAAGAGCTCAAGTTTACCTGCTATTTCTCATACAGACATTTTTGCTGTAGAATCCAGACTATATTAAGTCTGAGAGGGAAAACCTTTGGGGAAGTGTGCATATTTCTAGTCTGCCGGGGGCCTTGCCTCAAATAGCATTGAGCAGCCACAGGGGACTCAAGTAGTTTTCCCCACCAGTGGCCAGCTAGTAACGCTAAAAGGGAAGACCTTGTCAATGGTGAAAAGGTCTCCAGTGAAAGAGATAATAGAATAATGGCTAAGTTGGATCCCTCCAGTAGAATATTAAGCTCTTCAAGGAGCCGCCCTCCTCCAAGGCTGTCTTTCAATTCCTAGAGCCTGCAAGGGAGGGGCCAGTTGAGTTGAATTGGCCCTAGAGAGAGCACAGCTCCATTAGGAGTAGTGGGGTGGAAATTACACGTAGCTTCCAAGTATTTAGGTCACTTTGCAGGTACCATCACTAGAGACATTCAGGGGTTGCTGATAGGC
Source organism: Gracilinanus agilis (assembly GCF_016433145.1). Taxonomy (NCBI): domain Eukaryota; kingdom Metazoa; phylum Chordata; class Mammalia; order Didelphimorphia; family Didelphidae; genus Gracilinanus; species Gracilinanus agilis. The sequence continues at coordinate 39,012,034 of NC_058136.1, forward strand.
CTTGGGGACCCTTGCTGGCTATGTCCCGGAGTCCTGCCCCAGGCAGTGGAGAATGGATGACCCAAGGTCTCTAAGGCTCCAGCCCAAATCTCTGAACACACTTCAACTGTCATTTCCATAGGAGTTTTTCTCTCCCAGGGACTTCCTGGGCTTGGAATGAATGCAGTTGCAAAGATATGTTCACTATGTAGAATCAATTTCTTTTTATCTGCAAACCATCACCTTTCCCAATTCCGTCCCCAAAGGAGGGATGAAAAATTTCCTGAAACATCTCCTCTACAGCATTTTTACAGATGTTTTTCTGCATGAGACTGCAAACACCCTCAGAGCTAAAGCCAAAATTGATTTTGAAGAAAGACTGAAGAATATGAATGGATCATCATAATTGGAGCAATATGTTTCCTGGGCTGCAGGCGATTGTCTGCCTGGTACAACCCATGGGTTGTTGTTGGAATTCTTCAAACTGTATATGTCAATTTATTGATTTTGGAGTATGAAACATTTGACCCGGTCTTCAGTAGTCATTGTGTTACAGGGGAGACTCCATAACTCTTGTCAAGTTTCCAACAGTCATATTCTGCTCCTTAGAACCAATGCAAAATAAAAGCTGCTTTCACTGACTCGTGGACTTATGATACCTCCATGGTACCAGTGAACCGAGGATGTTGTGAAAACAGCAGGCAGGAGCCTTTGGACTCTTTTCTGATATGTACTATCTTCACTTCATCTAGGCTTAGATTTCTAGGTACAGTACCCAAAAGGCTGTTTGTTCCATCTTGGACATACTTACAGCATGCCCCAATGGGGGACAACAACAGTTCTTTAAAGAATAGAACTTTAATTTTTCTACTCAATACTTTTTTGAAAAGATGTTCTCTTGGGGCACATCTTTATTTAAAATCATCAAGCAACACATTTAGAAGATGGCATATATGTGAGAGAAAGATTTAAAGAAAGAGACAAAAACATCACTTTCTACTTTTTCAAATATTTCCAACCTGTTAAGATTCCTAGTTGTTGCTCTCTCTTGACTTAAAAGAGAACCCATGGGGGGCAGCTGGGTAGCTCAGTGAATTGAGAGTCAGGCCTAGAGATGGGAGGTCCTAGGTTCAAATCTGGCCTCAGACACTTCCCAGCTGTGTGACCCTGGGCAAGTCACTTGACCCCCATTGCCCACCCTTACCACTCTTCCACCTATGAACCAATACACAGAAGTTAAGGGTTTAAAAAAAGAGAACCCATGGTTTTATTTTTACAACTACTAATAGAATATCATAGCTGGAAAGGTTCTTGGAGGTAATTTAGTCAAACTTCTCATTCAAAAATTTTTTTCAATTACTCATATTTTTCACTCCTTTCTTCTCCCATGGGACAGGGAACCACCCCCCCCCCCCAAATTCTCATGATATATGTGCATAATTAAGCAAAATAAATTTACACATTGGTCAAGTTAAAAACCAAAGTATGTCTTATTCTGCACCTTGCATCCATTGTCTGTCAGGAGATGGTCAGCATGGTAAATCATTGGCCTTCTAAAAGAGCAATTGGTCATTGCTTTGACCAGAGTTCTTAAATCTTTCAAATTTGTTTGCTTTCACAATGCTTTTGTTATTTTATATTGTTCTTTGTTACTTCTCACTTCTATCTTCACTTTCATGAAGAGCCCAAAGAAGCTAAGATCACCCAGAAATAGAAGGCTTTAAGCCTGGGTCCTACATTTCCAGTCCAGCTCTCTTGCTCCTATAGCATTGATGCTGCCTCATTGTGGCATAGAGATTTTCTAAGGCTAAGCTGAGGGGGATGTCTTCAAAAGAAGGGCCTCCTACAGGACACAGAGGCTGGTCATGAACACAGAGAGGATAAAAACAGTGAAACCTTTGTCTGTGGCACACAAAGTACATGGGAGTCTGAGTCCAAAGTCTCATCTTGTAGTAGTAAAAGTTCTGGATTTCTGATTTCCCTTATTGAGACAGGGTCCCCCTGATTATCTCTGTTTTGTCCAGCCCCTACTTGAGGAAGAAAAAGGCACCATTTCCTCTCAGGTTTCCTGCTCATTTCTTTGGACCTAGTCTGTCCACGTGACTGAAAGTAGGCTGTCTCTTTGCTCTCATGTGCTCTAGTAGAGTTGTTGCTCCCTATTCCAATTCACTACAGTCAGTGCCCATTTCTGGGAGGGAATAGTGGGAAGGCCTCCTGCTCCAAAGCTTAGGTTTGGGCCTTCTGTAGCTACAGCTTGCTGACTTTTAAATATAACCATTCTCTTAGCCCAGTGTCTCTCTGACAAACTTTCTTCAGATCCATACTATGGTACTTTCTTCCCAATAGATCATAGCCTTTCCACAAAACGTAAACAACAACAACAAAACCAACTGGAAAACATTTGCAGTATAATTCGAGATTTTCAATCATGTTCTGTGACAGTAATTCTACCAACATGTAATCCATCAAACAAACAAAAATTATTTCCTACAGCTAGAAATCTGTCCCATGTGGCTCAAGGGACTAAGATAATCCATGTGATCCTGGCACATTGGTTGTAGGTAATAGAGTGCTCAGCATTAGGAGTTAGATGACCTGCTCTCAGACCCTGGCTTAGGTACTGGACCCCCATCAGCCTCAGATCAGACTTGCTTATTTCCTGAGTCATTGGCTGGTTATGGCCCCACACAGATAGGTTTCCCATATTTTTATATGTGTATTTATAAAATTTAAAAAGAAGTTATTAGTCATTTGGGGGTGGAATTCATATTTTCATGTGGGGATGTGTCTATAACTGAAATTAATTAGAAAATAAAGAGCCAAACTGTGTCACAACAACTAGAAATACTAGGGTGGAACTCAGGGAAGAGAGAGAAGAAATTGGACTGGGGTAGTCAGGAAAGGTTTTATAGAAAAGGTGGTACCTGACTTGGCCTTGAAGATGCGTAGAATAGGAAAGGTAGAGAAGAGGGAAAGAAGGGCCTTCTAGGAAGAAGGATCAGCATAGGCAAAGGTGTGAGAGATAAAGAATGGTATGCATGGACAGCATGGCAGATACTTGCCCTGATGAGCAGAACATTTGCATTGGACTGTATTGCATTTGGCAAGGATGGCTAAGGGATGCTATGCCCCAAATATGGAGGTAGTAAAAAGTCAGATACAGATCTTATTTGCATCTGTCAGTGATTTGTCCTGCACCAGGCTCATGCCAGAGTTACAACATGGCCATGGGAAGAGTGGTGATACCACTAAGAGAAATGTAGAGTTTGGGAAGGAAAGTTGATTTGTGAGAGGAAGATGGTGGGCTTGATTTTGAACGCAGTGAACATGAGAGGAGGGCAAGGCATCCAGCTCTCCTATCTTTGCTTAGGCCCAGAAGGCTTCTCACCAGCATACACCAAACTATACCACTAGGCTGATTTCTGCCTGAAACACATTGTTTGTTCTGCCTATGTGGAAGGCAGACCTATTCTCCCATTAGCCAGTGTAAGAGTTAAATTTAATGGTTGGACAATAATTTTATGAAATTATGTGGTTGCCAATATTTATTATATATACAAATAGAGAAGAAACAATAAAGAAGAGAAATGTGAGGGGGTTAGAGAGATTATCTATCCTATCTTAATCCAGGCAGAAATTAATTAGCTTTCAACCAGGAAGGCCAGTAGTGAGTAAGCATGTAGTCTCCTCCAGGATGGAAGTTAGTCTCTTAGGAAACTATGGAGTCAGCCTTTCACTCATCCCACGAAGTAGTCCAGGGGGCAGAGTCCAAGTTGAAGTCGAGCTCCAAGTCCATGATCCAAGCTGCAGTCTCCAGAGAAGCTCCCTCAAAGATTTTCTCCAGTCAGGAGACCATCTCCACAAGACTGCCTCAAGCTGAAGGATTCATGACTTTTATGGTGCTAGCACTGCCCAGGGGACAGTGTTTGTGGGGACCAGTTCTCATCTTCTGGAGGGGTGAACTCTTCAAAGGCCTCTGAAGGTATCAACTCTGATCATAGGATTCACAAGTTTCTGGAGTTGTCACCCATTGTAGTAAGTGACCTGGGAACTCCTCCATCTATTTCAAGCTTTTGTTGGTTCAATCCAAAAGTAGACAAAGGAGAGTTAATCCTGACTTCACAATCTAGTGAGGTACTAAGTAGGGGTGCCTAAGTTATTGTTTAAATAAGTGTTAACTCAAAATAGACAAAAGGAATAAAGAATTCCCTTTTACAAGTATAAACTCAGAAAAGAGAATAAAGAATTCCCTTTCACACCAGCAAGGCAAATAGGATTGATACTTGAGTCATGAGTGATTCCTAGAAGCCCTTTTCTGCTCTCCAGATAGGAGTTTGGTAATTAATGGGGTTTGGTTACACTAGTCTGTGTTCAGGGTATACTGGGTATACCCAGGATCATTACAGTTTCTTAAGCAAAATTGAGAGGCTTCATGGCATAATGGGTAGAGTACTAGACAGTATTTAGGAAGATCTAGGTTGGAATCCTGCCTCAGATGTTTAATAGCCATGTGACACTAGGCAAGTCACTTAACCTCTTTAGGCCCTAGTTGTTTGGTCTGTAAAATGAAGGGGTGGATTGAATCATTTCTAAAGTCCCTTCTAACTCTAGAGTTTTGATCACATAGTATTTTTATGTTAAAATTTTAAGTTTATATATTTTTAATTTTAATTTTTTAAATTTAAATTTTGAATATTTTCCCGTAGTTACATGTTTCGTGTACTTTCCCTCTCCCCCAAACCCCCTTAATCCTCCTTAGCCGAAGCACAATTCCACTGGGTTTTACATGTATCATTGATTAAGACCTAATTCCATATTATTGATAGTTGGACTAGTTATAGTTTAGTGTCTACATCCTCAATAATATCCCCATCAGCCTTTGAGTTCAAGCAGTTGTTTTTCTTCTGTGTTTCTCCTTCCACAGTTCTTCCTCTAAATGTAGCTAGTTTTATTTCTCATTAGTCCCTCAGCCTTGCTCTGGATTCTTGCATTGCTGCTAGTAGAGAAGTCCATTACATTTTATTGTGCCACAGTGTATCAGTCTCTGTGTACAATGTTCTCTTGATTCTGCTCCTTTCACTCTGCATCAATTCCTGGAGGTCTTTCCAGTTCACATGGAATTCCTCCAGTTCATTATTCCTTTGAGCACAATAGTATTCCATCACCAACTGATACCACAATTTGTTCAGCCATTCCCTAATTGAAGGACATTCTCTCATTTTCCATTTTTGCCACCAAAAAGAGCATGGCTATGAATATTTTTGTACAAGTCTTTTTCCTTATTATCGCTTTGAGGTATAAACCCAGTAGTGCTATGGCTGGATGGAAAGGCAAGGCAGTCTTTTAGCACTCTTTGGGCATAGTTCCAAATTGCCATCCAGAATGGTTGGATCAATTCATAACTCCAACAGCAATGCATTAATGTCCAAATTTTGCCATATCCCCTCCAACATTCATTATCGTCATTTTAGCCAATTTGCTAGGTGTGAGGTGATACCTCAGAGTTGTTTTGATTTGCATTTCTCTTATTATTAGAGATTTAGAATACTTTCTCATATGCTTATTGATAGTTTTGATTTCTTTATCTGAAAATTGCCTATTCATGTCCCTTGCCCATTTATCCATTGGGGGATGGCTTGATTTTTTGTACAATTGATTTAGCTCCTTGTATATTTGAGTAATTAGCCCTTTGTCTGAGTTTTTTGTTATGAAGATTTTTTTCCCAATTTGTTGCTTCTCTTCTAATTTTGGTAGCATTGGTTTTGTCTGTACAAAACCTTTTTAGATTAATGTAGTCAAAATTATTTATTTTACATGTTGTAATTTTTTCTGACTCTTGCTTGGTTTTAAAATCTTTCCTTTCCCAGAGATCTGACAAGTATACTATTCTGTGCTCACCTAATTTACTTATAGTTTCCTTCTTTATATTCAAGTCATTCACCCATTCTGAGTTTATCTTGGTATAGGGTGTGAGATGTTGATCTAGACCCAGTCTCTCCCATATTGTTTTCCAATTTTCCCAGCAGTTTTTGTCAAATAGTGGGGTTTTGTCTGAAAAGATAGGTTCTTAGGGTTTATCATAGACTGTCTTACTGAGGTTGCTTATCCCAAGTCTATTCCACTGATCCTCCCTACTGTCTCTTCACCAGTACCATATTGTTTTGATGACTACTGCTTTATAGTACAGTTTAAGATCTTGTACTGCTAGGCCACCTTCCTTCATATTTTTTTCATTATTTCCCTTGACATTCTTGATCTTTTGTTCTTCCAAATGAACTTTGTTATAGTTTTTTTTTAATTCAGTAAAAATATTTTTTGGTAGTTTGATTGATATAGCACTAAATAAGTAAATTAATTTGGGTAGGATGGTTATTTTATTTATGTTAGTTCATCCTACACATGAACACTCAATGTTTTTCCAATTGCTTAGATCTAGTTTTAATTGTGTGGAAAGGGTTTCGTAGTTGTGTTCATATAATTCCTGTGTTTGTCCTGGCAAATATGGATCCTTTTAATGTCTATTTTGCCCTCTTGTTGAAGAACATCAGGGCAGTTTTCTTGCATAATTTTTTGTAATATGGTGTCCAAATTTCTATTCATTTCTGTTTTTTCAGGAAGACCAATGATTCTCAAATTGTCTCTTCTAGACCTTTTTTCTTGATCTGTCATCCTCTCAATGATATATTTTATGTTTCCTTCTATTTTGTCAGTCTTTTGACTTTGCTTTATTAGTTCTTGCTCTCTTATGAGATCATTGGCTTTTACTTGCCCAATTCTTGTCTTGAGAGACTGGTTTTCTGTTATAATATTTTGATTTTCCTTTTTGGTTTGGTATATGCTGTTTTCCAGCTGTTTAATTTTGGTCTCAAATTTGCTTATCAATTCTTTTGATTTGGGGGCATCTTTCTCCAATTGGGCATTTCGGTCTTTTAAACTGTTAATTTCCTTTTGAGCTATTTCCCACTTTTCTTGCCTAATCTCTTCCATCTTTCTCATGATCTCAGATCTAAACTCTTCAAGATCTTGTGACCAATTTTCATTTTTTGGGGAAGGTTTGGATATGATTACTTATTTGTCCTCCTCTGCTGTATGCTCTGTTGTCTGAATTTTTTCTGTGTAAAAGTTATTGAGTGTTAAAGCTTTCTTCTTGTTCTTTCTCTTGGGCAGTTCTTGGGCATTGCTTGCCATTATTATGTTATTTTTCTTTCTCAATCAAAAGTCTGGGTGAGGCAGGCAGGGTCTCTGTCTATCTAGCTGTGGAGCAGTTTTTGCCTGAGTCACAACGCAGTGCTGCCCCTCTCAGCTTTATCCTCGTGCCCAAGGTCTGCACTTTTTAGGCTCCTGGGGCCTCAAGTCTAGCTGTTCTCAGGACCAAGCCTCCTGGTGGTCTCATTGCTTGCTCTTCTGCCTGAGGCTCCTTTAAGAGTCTCAGCATGCTGCTTCCATAGTCAGGCATCCCTCTGCACTAGGTCCTCACCCAAGGACCGTGCTCAAGGTCCACACCCAGGGTCCATGCTCAAGGTCTGCGTTCAATGTCCGTGTTCTTTACCATCTTGAGGTCTTAAGTCTTGGTGCTCTCAGGAGCCAGCCCTTGGTGGTCCCAAGTAGCTGCCAAGACCTTAATGAATGCCCCAAGCTTGCTGTAACTCTTGTGTGCTGGCTTTGGCACTGTAGGTAGTGTGTTTGTGGGGGGGTGTTGATCAGCTCTCATTTTGGTGAGAGATATTTCACCCCCTTATAGTGTGGAAATTCCCAAATCCCATGTACCTTCAATGCTGCACCCTATTGTGTTGTCCCTTTGTTCATCTGGATTTGGTTTTTGTGTCCTTTTGAGGTGTCATGTGTAGGTGGGTTAGTAGAGATAAACACACTACTTCTACTCTGCAGCCATTTTAACCCAGAGGAGCTAAGTTTATATTTTTAAAGTAAAGTTTTCATACTAAAAATACTGAAAAATTCTGTCGATCCACATCCAAAGGAAATGTACTACTTTTGTCACAGGGTTTAATGGAAGAAAACTATGAATTTGGAACCCAGAGAGTAGGTTTTAGATCCCAGCTTTGTCATTAGCCAACTCTGATCTCAGGCTAGCCTCTTCACCTCTGAGTTATCAGTTTGTAGAGATTCCTACTTCCTACTTTCATGGGGCTGTTATGAAGAAATGACCTGTTCTAGCCATTGCCCCATACTTGGCATGCATGGCCTGCCCATGTTTTCTTCCATGAGTGCCTCTCCTCTTTTAAGATGCAACTTAAATAGCCGCTGCTACATGAAATCTTTCATGATTTCCCTTTTCCCAGCTGTCCATGTCCCCTCTCTCAAAATACCTTTGTATTTCTTCTTTATGATTCTTTGTAATTAAGAAAGTGCTATGGAAATTATTGCTGACATAAATGAGAATTAGAAATGGGCAGTTTTATCTATGCCAGTGGTTGGATGTGCAAGACATGATTAAAAAAAATTAGTGACCAATACTTAAGCCATTATTAATGAATTAATATGCATTTATTAAGCACCTATTATGTGCTAGGTACTCTGTTAAGTATTGAGGATATAAAAACAAAGACAGATGGAGTCCCTGTTTTCAAGGTTTATACATCTACCAGGGTACAACCGATACTTATAGAAACATAGACAAAGTAAATACAAATAAATGCAAAGTCACAAAGGTTGCTTGGTTAGGAGGGATGGCACTAGATATGGCTTGAAATAAAAGGTGGTGCTTGAACAGCTTTTTTAAGGAAGAAAGAGAGGTTCTATGAGGCTAAAATGTGGACATAGTGCACTGGGGGATGGCCAATGCAGAGGGCCAGAAATGGGAAGAGGTGTTCTGTGAGTGAAGAACAGAGACTAGGTCCCTTTGATTTGACTGACCATGGAAAAATGCTTTCACATCCATGATTTCTTTTCCTTCTAATAATGCTACTGTGGGGCAGGAAGAGCTGATGTTATTTCTTTTAATAAATGCTCATGAATTAATGTTTACAGGAGGGCTCCAAGAGGAAAAGACAGTATAGTATATTGTAGAGAGCCTTGGAATCAGGAAGGACTGGATTTCTCTGGCCTAAACTGTTTGACCTTGGACAAGTCACTTCTCAGTGCCTCAACCAACTTTAAGAATGTAAATTGTGGAGAGATTGTGTTCCATTTGTAGAGGATTTTCTCACTGGGAGTTCCTTATGAAGTGAAATCAAACCTACTTTCTAGGGTTGTCATGAGACTCACAAGAGCTGTTGCATGCATAATACTTTGAAAATGTTAAAACCCTGGAGAAATGTGAGCAAAGATAAGGGCTAGTAAGTTGAGTCACTCCCAGTCCCATAGCTAGTAAGGTAGTAACAGGACCAGGCCTCTGGGCCCAGTTTGTCTGGCTCCCTAATCCAGGCCTCTGTTCTTCCTGACAGGCTGATGAAGTCTTCTTCATTAGTACTTTGGGTGTGAGCTGCCATCTCCTGGGTATGATTGTCATAATTATTATTTAAACAGCGCTTTGCGTTTTGAGGGCACTTTGTAATCACTAATTAGCCATTCCCAGGATATCCTTGTGAAGTAGGTTAACAGTAATGTCTGCCCTATTGTACAGATGAAGAAAGAAACAATGATTGACCCGCCTGAGGCAGCAGAAAAGCTGAAAGGCGGTGGGGAGGGGGATTTTTAAGCCTCATGCTTAATTCATACTTTCTAACCCTATCCCTCTCTGAAGTTAAGGAGCTAGAAATCCTTTTGACTCCTTGGAGCTGTCTGAGTGTAGGCATCTCTCTAACCCCTCACTTGCCAGGATAAGAAATCCGTCTGAAAAAAAAGTATGTTACCCATGGAAGCTGTTGAAGGACCTTAATTTGCATAATATGGGAGGGAACTGAGGCACAGTTGTGGTAGCTGGGAAATCTATAGAGAGTTAAAGCACAGTTTTTGGGGGAAGGATTTTCTAACTATTGTTTAGGAGCATTATCACAATATATCAGGGCTGGTATGAATCAAGTTACCCTAGGCATAAGGTCTTCTCCCACACCTCAGGCAATAATGCCAGGGCAAGACTGAGCCCTAAAGGAGAAGGGGTGTTCTATTTCTGGAAGACATATCGAGACTTTAATTCCTATCATCATCCCAACCCTGGGTACAGTAGCTAGTGGGGACTGTCAGATCAAGTGAGAACTTTTTAAGGAAGGATAAAACACAAGTAAGGTTTTTTTTATACTCTTTCAAAATAATTTTTTTGATGTATTGTTTTTACATCAATTTCATTTCCTAATAAATCTCAGCCCTTATATCAACCAAGTCCAGTAGTATTGTTATGGGAGAGCTTTGAGGTGAAACCCCAGGTTCGGGACAAGTTACCCTTTGCAAGAATGAAGGACTCCAAAACTTAGCTTAAAAATAAAAAGATAAATGTATTCATTTGGAAGCCATGTTGAAAGGCTGGAAGACAGTGTGCAGGTGAAACACTGAGGAGATGGTGTATGGGATTTTATGTCCCTTTCACTGCAGGGGTTAAAGGATAAGAAAAGGGGGATGAGGTGAATCAGGAATGAGGTAATTCATTGAAGTTTGGGGGTATAGGGGGATGACTTGTGGAGTTCAAAGAATGATTAGATTAGGTACCACCAGATGCTAATCAGAGTGGAACCAGCATGTGCATATCTATATTCATTGAAAATCTAGGGGAAAGTCCAAAGGGGGAGGAGGGTGGATGCTCCTAGAAAGGAATTTCTTATGTCCCCTTTGACCTAGAACACCTCTGGAGCTTGGAGTATTCAGAGGGAAACCTGTACCCCTGTATCAGTATGTGTGGTGGTTCATACCAATAGCCTTCTGTCATTGCAAAGAAGGAAGGGAAGTAGAGTCTCCTCTTTTTTTTGAGGCCAACCTTGCTCATAAATACACAGCATCTAAAATTTTGTATTTTATTATCTTATTTTAATTTGGGGTTCTTTTTATTTAAGTTATTGTGGTCACAGTTTTTATGGTTCTAGTTACTTCACTCTGCATCACTTTATATAAGTGTTCTTGTATTTCTCTAAAGTCTTCCTATTATTCCATCATGTTCAGAGATAGCAATTTGTTTAGTCCTACTCCATCAATTTTTACTTCCATTTCTTCTAGAAAAAAATCTTGCCACAAATATTTTGGTGCATATGAGACCTTTCATTCTGCCTATCATGTTCTTGGGGTATATGCCTCTGGGTCAAAGGGTATGGACATTTTATTCACTTTCTTTTTTTTAAAACCTTTACCTTCCGTCTTGGAGTCAATACTGTGTATTGGCTCCAAGGCAGAAGAGTGGTAAGGGTAGGCAATGGGGGTCAAGTGACTTGCCCAGGGTCACACAGTTTATTCACTTTCTTAGCATCATTCAAAATTGTTTTCATAATAGTTCAACCAGATATCCATCAGTGACATGTTAGTGTGCTTATTTATCTGTCTATGACCCTTTGACATTATTTCCATCTTCTATTATATTTTCAAATTTGCTACTATGCAAAGAAACCTCAGATTAGTTTTGATGTTCATTTCTCTTATGTGATTTGGAGCTATCTTTCATGTGGTTACTAACAGTTTGCAATTTTTTGAGAACTGTTTATTCAACTCAAGTCTAATGATTCTAAATCTAAATGTTCCTTCTATTTGCATGATGCCACTGAAACCAATGCTGGGAGACCTTTTTGTCTGGAAGAGAGGAAGTGAATGGGACTGGAACTATTGGAGTGATGGAAGTAGGGAACTAAGTTTGAAGGGGGACTGGACCCAGACTCTGCTAAGTCAAACTGCAGAACTTGGTAATTCAGTTCAGAGGTCTTCCTTTTGTCAGAATTTGTGAGAATATTCTTTCTGTCAAAAAAAATATGGAGGTTGAGAATAGAAGGAACTCTTTGAGAAAGCAAGAGAATTTGTCTCAGTTCTATGTTTTCTAGATTAAGATTGAAAATCCTTGGCCCTGTCCCTCTACCTCCCATTTCCTCCCTGTCACCTTCTAGAGGGATCTAGAAGCAACAAATCCTGATTCTTTTGGAGCCTTTATCACTTTCATCAGTGGCATCAACTCTACTCAATAAGATTCCTCACCTCCCTTTCCATTAGATCACTAATGGTGAACCTTTTGGAACCTTTTAGATTCTTTAGATTAGTGTCCTTCCCCACTCCCTCCTTCCCCCCCCCCCCCAGAGACTGAGTGCTTCCTCCCACCAACTTACCCCAGGCAGGAATAGGAGAAAGGGAGGGAGCAAGTGCTTCCATTGGGCTGCTGGTCAGAGGGGTGGGGAGGCATGGTGGAGAGGGGGAAGGGAACAGCTCTGCTTGTGTCCCTCTGCCTTTCTAGTAACTAACTCTGGTGGACAACGCGGTGCACACGCTCACAGAGAGGTCTCTGTGTGCCATCTTTGGCATGTGTGACATAGGTTCTCCATCATGGCACTAGAGCCTTTGGAAAAACTTCTTACCCTAGGTTAATTCTTAATTTCTCCTTCCCAGCCCTACAAAAACAAATGGGAAAAACCCAAACCAAAAAACTAACCTCAAACCAAAAGCAAGTTAGAATTTTTAGTTATTTGCAAGGCTGTAGGCACAGCTACCTCATGAATGAAATCTGAGTTGGACTGAATTATCGAATGTGTTTGAGATACTCATTGTACATTATAGTAAATATGGCAAGTGACTCTTTTGGCCAGTTTTCCAGTGTCATCACCGAAACCTTGCAGCCACTCTCAGAAATATGGGCCTCAAGCAAACTGCAGGAAAAGCGATTGAAGAGTGACAATTGCCTTCACAGTCAGATGGGCATGCCCTTAATAAAGATCTAGACTGGGCCTGAGCAACAGTAGTAACTAGGCTTCCCAATGAGAGCTCGAAGCTCTGGAAGGATTGAAGCCATTACATGGGCCATTGTGGACCAATAATTGAGTCTGGAGGCTGACTGCCCTGGATAATTGCCTCCCTCCTCTGCTTGGTTATAGGTGGGGAAGACCTAAAACTCAGCTGGTGTCACTTGGCGAAAGGCCATCATTTACTACATTGGTAGTGATGGGCAGGGAGATCTCCATCATTCCCACCCTAGGTAGAAGGAAGCCAGCAGATGGTTAGAAATATTATAGTGTTTCCCGAGCAGGAGTGTTCCTGGCTCATTAGCAGCAAATGGTGAATATATGTAATATATCTTTCTTGTAAAATGACACCCAAGTCTGATTTTTGGCTTTTTGGGCAAGCACCATGTACCAATATTGTGGGGCAAAGTGGTTGTGTGATACTGGGACTCTGAAGAACAACCTTTCTAGTTCTGCCCTCCATGAAAGGACTGCAGATTGAGAGACAGAGGGAAATGACAGGTTACCAAATTTAGCTGCCCTGACTTTGTAAAGGAGGAAACTAAGATCCAGAGAAGTTAATTGACTTGCCTAAAGTTGCACAACTAGTTAAATGTCTAAGGATTGTTCCCTGGGCCTTCTTGCTCTATGAGACCAAGATCTATCAGAGTTACAGGACTGACTTCATGCACAGAGCCATATCATATAGAGAGGTGAACAGGTTCTTCTGGAGTCATTTAGTCAAATTCTTTCATTTTATAGAAGAAGAAATTGGGACTCACAGGAAGTAAGTGACTTGCCTGAGGTGAACTAAATTCCCCAAGGTCACAAAGGTATGGAATGGGAGTCCTTCATGAATTAGAAAGGCCTCCTGTTTAGTAAGAACACTAATGCCTCAAGTTCCATCATTAAAAATTCATGTCTCTGATATAAGTGTGCCTCTTAATAGCATTATTTCTAAAAGTGTAAATATCCTGAGGTAGAATTAAGTTCTGATTCAATATTTTCCTTATCTCAGAGATTTGTAACTTCATTGGTTTGGGTGGTATATCCACCAAAGGTAGATCCCAATCCACCTGTGATTTTGTTACTCTGCTCCCCAAATCCACCTCTTTGTGACTCACCTTGCTGTGAACATTTGGCTAGGCTGATCCTCAGAGGATGTCTGTCCAGTGCAGTGTAGGTCTTTAGGCCCTCTTCACCTGTGGCCTATCTTGCTTAGTAGGACTTGTTAGAGATTGTACTCATCTGGTACCCAGGGTTACTAGTTCACCCATAATTGTGGAGTGCATAGGCACCTAGGTGGAATAGAGCCCTGGGCCTGGAGGCAGGAACTCCTAAGTTCAAACCCCATCTCAAACACTACCTATGTGACCCTAGGCAAGTTCCTTAACCTAGTTGCCTCAGTTTCTTAAGATATAAAATGGAGATCATAGTAGCACTGGCCTCTCAGGGTACTTGTGAAGATCAAATGAGGTAATATTTGTCAAATGTTTAGCATAGTGCCTGACACATTGTAAATGCTATGTAAATGCTACTCATGGTGATGATGGTTATTGGAGTTGGTCATAGAAGTTTAGAGTTGGCAGGGACCTCAGTCCTAGTACCTTGTATAAATGGTGGATTTTCTGCATGATAGGAGAAACTAGGGCCTCCTTGGTGAAACTGTGGCATGTGCACAGAGCCAGCATTTGGGAAGCTACTCCATTTCCCTTCTTCTCAGTATCCGAGGACATTTTTTGCATGCCCCACCCCTCTGTCCAGCTGTCCAAAGCAAGCCCTTTCTCCCTCAGCTCTCTCTGATAATGCAGGGGCTCATAGACAGCTTGAATTTGCCCTTTGGGCACTCAAAATTGTAAAAGGTTCACCAACACTGAACTAGGACAATATATAATCACTGGACACAGTGGGAAGTGGGGAAAGGGTCATGAATAGGGGAAGCAGGAAATAGTGATTGATGTCAATAAATTCAAATTAACTAAACCCTTTACCTACATCATCTCATCTGAGTCACCATTAGCCCTGCAAGGAAGCTACTCCAAGTCTCTCTGGTATCTCTATTCTGCAGATGAGAAATTGGGTGCTGAGAGAAATACGGTGCCTTGCATGGGGACACACGTCTAAACAAGTGACAGAGGAAGGATTTTATGCACCCGCATCTTCCTGTTTCTAAGCCCAGCACTCTAACCACTTGCTACTTCACCTTCTTTGGGGACCTTGCTGGGTTTCTATCACAGTATGTTCTGTTCTGCAAACTCCCACCTGCACATCACATTGTTAGCTGCAGATCTCCAAAATAAGAGGTTGTTGTTTTTTATCAAGGGGATTATGTAGAAGCTAAAAATACATACAGTCATCAAGACAGTGCACCAGAAACTAAGACACCTGCCTGCGTCAGGGAGGGAGGGAGAGGGGAGCTGGGAGCTGGGAGCTGGAAGCTCTCATCCAAATGGGATTAGTTGAAAGAGTGTATGTATCAGAATGGATTTTACCCATAGGAGGGATTTATGAAGATGCTGGGTGGAATTCAAATGAATGTTAATATGTGTGATGGCAAAGATGTTTGACAGTCCCTCTCCCCGGTCACAAAGTGAGGATGATTACTGGAGTGCAGAGACAGGTGGTGTAGTAGTGAGAACATTAATCTTGGCATCATAAGACTTACATCATAGGTTTAGAGCTAGAAGGGCCCTTAGAGATCATCTGCCATGGGGATACAACCTTTTGGTGTGTCATGGACCTCTTGGGCCATCTCTTGAAACCTATAGATCCCACCTTTCAGAATCATGTTTTTAAATATTGAAAGAGATGCAAAATTCCAGTTAGAAGTTAGTGAAAATAAATATGTATCTCTTCACAGACCATGGATCTCAGGTTAGAACTCCCAATCAAACCCAATCCCCTTTAAAGGAACTGAGACCTATCCAGAGGAAATGATTTGCCCAGGGTTACTTAGGCACTCTTTTCACTACTCCACCGTGCCTCTGAGTTTGTGTCAAAATCCTGATTCTAACAAGCAGTGTGTAAGTCACTTAAACTCTCTGGACCTTACCTGTCTTTTCTGTGAAATGGGAGTATTATTATTTGTATTGTTTACTTCCTGTTTATTATAAGGAAACCCCTTCATCAACCTTATTACAGTTATTCTGGCTCTGAAAATATAGCACTATCTTTTCCAAGAATTGGATTGTATTAAAACTAGCTTTAAAAAAAAACTAGCTTACACTTATTCCATGACAAACATCTTTCAGATTTTGTGGCCTTCCTGTGTCACAGTTTAATGAATGGTATTAGATTTTAGTCGAGTGTATGCTCCTATATGTACTTATCTAAAAAGACACTCACAAGTAACTCTGGGTTCTCTTGAAACAAAATGTCGACTGGTAACATTTTTCATGTGGAGCTTTCCTCTCTAGTTTTTTTAATGGATTTAAATAAAATTGTGTCTGGGGATTTGAGATTACAGAGAGAATGATTGGCAATGAATAAGGCTACACTAGCTAAGCATCAAATCTTTCTTTTGCTTTGGATTCATCTTATTTTAGGTAGTCATCAAGTGAGACTGGGTCCTAATATATAGATCTGGGAGTTGCCTGAAGAGAATCTGACATTCGAATCCATCAGGTCACCAAGAGAGAATATATAAACAGAAGAGGGCCTTACACAAAGCCCTGGGCTGCTCCCATTCAAAGGTGGTAATGACTGAGTAGTTATACTAGTAAGAAGAGAACTTGGAGAGAGCAGTGTCATAAAAAGCCAGGAAGGAGAGAACATCTGGAATGAGGAAATAGTTGCTAGTTTTCAGTGCTACAGAGAAGTCAATGAGGATAAAGGCCATTGAATTTTAGGTATGAGACCACCGGTAATTTTGAACAGAGCCATTTGAGGGATGCAGTTGGAAGTCAGATTACAAAGAATTTAGAAGAGTGGAGGCCATGAATATAGATGGCTTCTTCTAAGAGCCCAAAGGGATAGGAGAGCCAAGCAGAAGGTTTTTTTTGAGGATGAGGGAGATCTGAGCATGTTTGCAAGTAGTGCAGAAGGAGCAATTAATATGTAGAGAGAACAAGTAAAGATTACAGAGAAGAAAGAAGGTAAGAAGAGGCTAGCTCCTCCAGCAGATAGAATCAAGGGCACAAGAAGAGATATGAATGTTTGCAGGGATAAAGGTTCTCTTAGACTAGAGCAAAAGAAGGAAGAGTTGGAGATGGTGCTGAAATTTGGAGTGTAGAATTGTGGTGAAGAGGGAACTAACCAGAGATGGCCTAAGCTTTTTTCAGGGAAGTATTTGGCAAGGTCCTCTGCTGAAAAGGAGGGGAAGGGGGATAGCCCTGGATGTGCTGCAGTAGCTATTAGTACAACCAACATTGATGACCTTTAAGAAAAACAGGCTCTGAGACAACATGTATATAGTGCATTCCATATATGTTTTAGCTCATTTGAACCTCACAACAAGACTGTGAGATAAGTCCTACAGGGACCATCCCCATTCTATGGGTGAGGAAACTGAGGCTTAAAGTACTATAAAGTGACTTACTCAGGAACACACAGAAAGGAATAAATGTATTAGAAGTGTGTTTCAAAAGCCCAAGTCTTCTTGAAACTAACTCCAGTGCTCTATACATTATATCCTTATACTACCCTAGGCACTGCCAAGGATATGCTGAAGTGATTTTTAGGTCCCAGTGTTCTTCAGGGAACAGTTATAAAGCTAGAACAAACCAGGCCATGAAAATTGGTGTTATTCTGAGCAAGAACTCATCATTGGTTCTTGGGGTCCCTCCCCTCCCATCCAAAATGAGTTAGATGAGTTTATTTTCTCTGAAAAATGACAAAAAACTGTCCCTGGGACTTGTTTAGCCAAGAGAGCTAAGATCATAGCCCAGCTTCCCTCTATGCAGATTTCTGATAACTTCTAGCCTTTTTGATCTGTTTTCCTAGTCACCTAATGACAAAAAATATCTATCCATGTGGAGCTGGGACACTTCAGACTTGGCAGGTGTCACAATTCCAAGGTATATTTCCATATGGAGCCAAAGTCTCATCTACCCAAGTCAAATTCTGCAGTATTCCTTGTGACTATTCTTTCTGGGCTGTGGTTAAATAAACCTCCCTTTATCAATTGAGTTGATAATCATGACCCATGAGTGTCTCAGGTCTTTCTAACACTGAAATGAAGTGTATGGGGACCCAACTTGAGGCAGGAAATTGAGTATCTTGAGTCAGGAACAATCACTGGATTGCAGAGCATTATGGGGAAAGGAAAGATGAGAAGATTGGGGAGAAGGGCAGATTGTGAAGGGTTTTTAGAGCCCTAAAGAGCATTTTGTAATTGATCATGATGACAATTGGAGATTTATTGAGTAGAAGAGGTAACAACACCATATACCTGAGTGGAGTAAGGGCTGGAGTTAGGAGTTGACTCAAGACAGATAGAGCCACTAGCAGGCTATAGCAATAATCTAGGCCTGAGGGCATGATGGCTTGAATCAGGATGGTGGTAGTGTCAATGAAAAGAAGAGGTGCATATGGGAGATATCAGAAGGTTCAGTATGAAGGTGTCGGCAATAGATAGGATGTGTGTGTGGGGGTGAGAGACAGGGAAGAGTTCAGAATGACACTTAGTTGATGAATTGGTTCCTTATCTGACTGCCTCTTCCCTGGATCCCCACCCTGACTATTCCCTCTAACCAGATGTTTCCCACAAGTTTTTGTCTTGGGCCCTATATACTTCTTCTTTTGGTGATGTCATCAATGCCCATGGTTTTCATTACCATTTCTGTACTGATGGTGCTCTAATGAACTCATCCTTTCCCAACCTCTCTGCTGACCTCCAGACTTTTGTCTTCAATTGCCTTTCAGACATTTCAAGCTGGATGTTCATTGGACATTTTAAATTCAGCATGTCTAAAACAGAACTCATGATCTTTCCCCTTAAATGCTTCCCTCTCCCATTTCCCTTTTACAATAAAAGGCAATACCATCCTCCCAGGCCCTCAGACTCACAACCTAGTAATTATCCTGGACTCCTCTCTCCCACTTCCCCACGTCCAATCAGTTGCCATGACCTATCAAATTTCACCATTGCAATGGTCTTTCCAATATGCCCTTATCTCTCCTCTGATACTGCCACTACTCTGGCATAGGCCCTCATCACCGAACACCTAGAATATTGCAGTACTCCACCTTAGAGGGTATGTCACTCTCACCCTCCCAACTCAATCTCCAGTGTCGTACATATTGTATTGTGGGACAGGAAGTCACTCTCACACCCAGCTCTTCTGCCCAGCAGATAGTTTTTTTTTTTTTTGCCTCTGTCCATCTGTCTCTCAGGCCCTGCCTTTTGTCCCATTAGAGTCCTTCAGGATCTGTTCAGATTGTGGAGGGAGACAACTGACTAGTTAGAAATCTTGAGTGGCTGATTAATAATAAATATTTTAAAAGTTAATAAATACAGCTTCCAGAGAATTTCATTCATTATAATAGCAGAGTGTAGTTCACTGGTGTCAAACACATAACTTGTGGGCTACAGTACTCCTAGTAGGTCTGAACTAAACTAAAATATAATTGGGGAATATTTGACAAAGTAAATAAAAGTAAAAGAAAACAGATAATGTCAATATGGGATTTGCTCAGCCAGTATGCATCTAAAGGGATCTTTACTCATTGGGTTTGTGGCTCCTATTTCTAGTTGAGTTTGATGCTACTAGGATACCTTATAGCATGGTGGACTTGAAGCCAAGAATACTATGTCAAATCCTGATGTTTTACAAACTTTTTAGCTATGGAAAGCTCACTTAATGTCTCTAAGTTTCAGTGAACTGATCTATAAACTTTGGATAATAATAACACCTGCTTCACAGGGTTATTATTAGGGTCAAATAAGGTAATATATGTAAAGTGTTTTGGAAACATAAAGGACTATATGAATATCACTGTTATTGTTACTATCATCATCACTATTCTCTCATTTTCCTTGGGATGGGTTCAGATAAAAATTATTGGAAGACGTGATGTGATCCTTCTAGTCTCTGGATATACTTAATATTTTGTGGACCGTTGTGAGATGGGCAAAATATCTTCTTCTTTTTCCTTTGAGTTCCAGGAGTATTGGAATGTATACTCACTTTCTATGGACTCCCTGAAATCAGCTTTAGGATCAATCAAACTTTTGGCATACAAGGATAACAAGAAATATACAGACTTTGTCTTGTTTGGTCCTGAATGGTTTTAATTTCTTGTGTTTTAGATATCAGTATTTGTAAAACCTAATCCCATGTGCTGTAGAGGGTATTAGAAATGGTGACTTATGTTATTCCTGGGTTTTTGTGGACATTGTTTATGTTTCTAATGATGCTCAAGGCTCAATGCAGTTTATTAGTTGAATTCTCAAGAATATTTGGGGTTCAGGGGGCAGCTGGATTGAGAGCCAGGCCTAGAGATGGGAGGTCCTAGGTTCAAATCTGGCCTTAGACACTTCCCAGCTGTGTGACCCTGGGCAAGTCACTTGACCCCCATTGCCTACCCTTACCACTCTTCCACCTATAAGTCAATACACAGAAGTTAAGGGTTTAAAATAAAAAAAAGAATATTTGGGGTTCATATTTATAGTATGAGGATTTATTATCTGTTAGTTTATAAAGGACAGTGAGCTAATGGTATAGAATTTTAGTTACCTGATCCTGTCTTTGTGGGTGTCTGATAGATGCCAGATATGTGTAATCGGTAGCTTAATTGAATAATATTCATCAATCAATAGGTCTAGGCTCCTTTGGAATCCATTTTCTATCATTTCTTGTATCAGGGATCTGATCCTCATTAGCTAACATCAACCTTTCCATTTCTGCCAATCTATTTGCATGATTCAAACCTTTGTTTGACATTTCTTTGTTAACATTTTGTTGGGTGAGTTCATGTGACTTGCCTCTGGAGGGCCTTTTGATTCTAGATACCTCACAGGCTCCATCTGGAGATAAGCCACCTAGATTTGACAAATCCAAAAATGAAGACCTGTTGTCAGTCTTTAGTTTTGATTTGTGAAGTGAGGTTTTTTTGGTTTCCAAAGTATTTCTGTAGATTTCAAACCTCTTAATATTTTGCCCTGAAGCAATCGATCTATCGCCTTCCTTCTTTTTAGTTGAGACAGTATTTTTTTTATCATTACAATAATAGTGATGAGCACTCTCTTTCACTTATATATGGGATTTTGTTCAGAAACTTTTTAGATTCATTATTATTCATTCTGTTATGTGTAGGTATTCATTATTCTAACTGTGATCTTCCTGTTGAACTTTTGACTACAGAATGCCAGTCAGTTTATCGACATACCTATTCCGTGCTTTCTTCTTGGTAGCCTTATGTTTGGTGTGTCTCACCTAGCGTAGCCCGAGGCATTTGATTAGTATTACCTTTATCCACTGGTTCACTTTAACCCTCGAATCTTCCTTGGCACATATTCAGAATTTGATACTTATTGAGTCCAAACAACATTTTGAAATCAGAGAAAGTTTTCATGTGATGAAGTAGTTAATGTACTTTTAAGTGGAGCTGCATAATTTGCTCTCATCACATGCATCAAGTGATTAATACAGTGTTTTGGTGCAACTCCCCCTTTGTCTTGAGAGCCACATTCAGTTCTTTTTGGGACTGATGATAAAAGGTTTGTTGCTAGTCAAAATCATAGTGGATTTAAATAGCCTCCTTGGAGGAAGGCATGGTTGGTGCTATTTTTTCTCTTCATCTTCCTCCATATATGAAATTCTTTCTCCCCCACCTCCAACTGATAAAAATCAGAAAATATTTCAGAATTTATAGTTTTAGGAAGTTGCCTGGAACTCTGAGTCATGACATGACTTTGGGCAAATCACCTAACCTCTGCCTTACTCGTTTTCTCTTCTATAAAATGAGGATAACAGCACCTGCCTTGCAGGGGTGTTGAGAAGATCAAATGAGTTCCTAATTGTAGAGTGCTTAGCACAGTGCCTGACATATAGTGCTATATACATGATAGCTATCCTCATTATGATTATTGTTATAATATAAAATATACCAGGAGAAAAAAACACATCTATCAGAAATGTGAGATCATTTTTCTCCATTGATCAAAAATTTGGGAAATGAATGGGCTTTAAGTCCAATATACTAATTGTGGAAATTATAGATATGCGTTGAGGTGACCAAATGGATAAAATGCTTTGGAATTAGCCCTGAGTTTAATCCTAGCCTCAGAGACTTAGGAGGTGTGTGACACTGGGCAAGTCACTTAGACATTGTAAAGAGGCAATAATAATAGCACCTACCTCCTAGGGTTGTTGTGATGATCAAATGAAAAAATATTTATAAAATACTTAGCACAGTGCCTGGCACATAGTGGGTGCTTAAATAAGCACATTTTCTTTTTTCTTTCCATATACTTTAAAAAGATGCATTTTTCACTTCTAGGTGACCAGAAGAGGGCATTAGTGGCTCTTGAGCACCGGTCCATAGAGGAGAGTTTGGGAGTGGTGGTGGTGTGGGTAAGCAAGAAATAGGGGGAGGGAAGGGAAGTTGAATGAGTTAGGTATGCATTCTCCTCTCTCATTTCTAATGTTCCCAACCCTTATTTTCCAAAACTTATGCTTACTATACAACATGAATATCAGGCTAGTTTGACAAGGGTTTGGTGTCATTTAACAAATATTTGTATTTGTCTGTAAAAGGCAGACCTTTGACTTGCCCCTTTAAGAGTTTAACTATGGTGGCCATTACCAAAGTGGTATTCAGGCAAGATTTCATAGGTACTGGGACTACCTAACCTTAAAAGTGTTTGGAAATTGGAATTTGCCCTCACTTAGCTTGAGGAGGCAGAGAGAGCTGAATATTCAGAAAGAATGGTAATTCAGAATACTGACAATTTGTTCTTGGGATTTATTATTGTCCATTCCCTGTTGATTTGGATTCATTGATTTGAGTTCTGAAAACTACTGTGTATAAGATCTGCCTTATAACCACAGGTTGCTTGCTTCTTTTTTTCCCAAGAGAAAGCTGCGATTTTGTTTTTTTAAAAGCAACCTTTCTGTGTTTGAGATGTTAAAGCATACTGGGTAAGTGGCCATTTTCCTAAATGGGCCCTGAAATCTGATTGGGTTTGATTTTCATCCCCAGGCTCACTAAATTGAAGGGCTCTTACTTCCAACTCCACAACTTCACCCTTATTTACTAGGGGGAACAAAGGATGGGAGCAGGATGGCAGCTGGTATAATATAGAAGGAGTAAAAAGGCTCACCAGACCCCAGATATCCTGCTCCCTGCCAGCCTGCTACTGGAGAGAAGTGCCAAGCATTTGGGTTAAGGCATTATGTTCCTGGATTGGTGGGCTGCTATTTAAATTTTAGTATCGTCTAGGGAGACGCATCCTGGAGGAGTGGATATATATTGTTGATCATGGATTTTGAACCAAAAAGGATATTGTAGGTCAGAGTATGATTCCCCTGTTTTAAAAGAAAAGACTGAGGCCTTCAGAAGTGAAGGAAAATTGCCGAAGGCCACACGGATAGTAAATGACTGAGCAGGGATTTGAGCTGTGTTCTGTATCTGACATATATTACCCCTCCTAAGCTGTTGAAACTCTCCGTTCTCCCAGACAATAAATCACATAGCAGTTCTTTATCAGTGGTGACAGTGTTAGCTGGGAGCTCCCTTCCTGGAGACCCTTAGCATTGGTGAATAGCATTCTGGACTTGGGGGCAGCTGGGTGGCTCAGTGGATCGAGAGCCAGGCCTAGAGACTGGAGGTCCTAGGTTCAAGTCCGGCCTCGGACACTTCCAGCTGTGTGACCTTGGGCAAGTCACTTGACCCCTATCGCCCACCCTTACCACTCCTGGGCTAAGCACGGTCCCTAGCCCGGATGAAAAAGGAGGAGGGTTGGGCGTGGGGCTAGGAACCCCACCCTGTAAAAACTACATCTGCTAAAGAAACTGCAACCTAAAGTAGGGGGCAGCTGGGCTAGCTCAGTGGATTGAGAGCCAAGCCTAGAGACGAAAGGTCCTAGGTTCAAATCCGGGCTCAGACACTTCCCAGCTGGGTGACCCTGAGCAACTGCGTGACCTATTGCCTACTGGTTGTGGCCCTATGCTCCTAGAATGGAGTCCCAGGATAAAAAAAATTCTGGACTTGAGAGACAGGGAGACCTGAGTTTAGATCCTACCTCAGACATACTGCTTTGCCATTAACCAGCTATGGGAAGCTGAGCAAGTCAAATAAACCTCTTTCAGTCTTGGTTTCCTCATCTCTTGTAATAATTAAAATGGGTTTGACAAATATAAGGCTTTTAAAAATTGTTGTGGTCACCACTTATAGAAATTAACTCTTAAGTTAGGAGGCTGTTAGTAGCTTTAGTAACTTTATTACAACAAGGTAGAGATAGTAAAGGGGGAAATGTAGGAAGGAGGTAGAAAATATTGCCTAGCTAAATACCCTAAGTCCAGATCCGAGTGCCTCCAGACTGAAGAGAGTATCCCACTTAAGACAGGAGAAGAGCCGAAGAGCCAGTGTCTCTGGCCAGGGTCTCCTTAACCCAAGTGAGTCATTGAAGCCAAACTCCTTGAGCCTCCAATTCAGAAATAGTTTAACGCGCAGACACCCATGCAGCAGAATCCCTCTTTCACTCTAAAATAGAGATAGTAACAGTACCTACCAGACAGGATTCTTGTGACAATCAAAGAAGATCATAAATGTAAAGTTCTTTATAAACATTAAAGTACTATGGATATGTTATCGTTGTGGTTGTTACTAGGTCATCTTCATTATCATCACTCCAGGTATCAATTTTCCCTTCTCTCTCAAAACAAAAATAAAATCAAATTCCATAGGAAGCATAGCATCACAGAATCTTCACACATGTACTGCTGGAAGGGGACCTTAGTGATAATCTAGTATAACCTTTTCATTTTGCAAGTGAGGAAATCAAGGTCCATAGACAGTGATTAATGTGCCCAGGGTCACACAGCTCAGACATGACATGGCTGGGTCACCAACTTGGGTCTCCTGACTTCAAATCTCATAGTATTTTCCCACTATGCTTGTGTGCTTCCTTGATATTGTCTTAGCATGAACCATTGGTATCACTTAATGTGATCCTGAATGGAAGAGACACAGAACAGGGAAGTCTTGATGGAAAAGAGAGAGAGGCTGGAGGAGAATAGGGTTTTTAAGCGTTTTCTCATGCCATAGAGCCCTACTGGCAGTCTGGTGAAGCCTTTGGATCCCTTCTCAAAGTTTCTTAATAATTGACAGAAATGTTAAATTTCAGTTTGGTGGTGGTATGCAGTCATGTCTGACTCTTTGTGATGACATTTGGGCATTTCTTGGCAGAGATCCTGGAGTAGTTTGCCATTTCCTTCTTTAGCTCATTTTACAGATGAGGAACTGAGGTCAAGAGGGTTAAGTGACTTGCTCAGACACAGTGTCTCTGGCTGGATTTGAACTCAGGAAGATAAGTCTTCCTGACTTCATGCCCAGTACTATATCCACTGTGCCTCCTAGCTGTCCTTAAAATTCAGTTAGAAGTCAGTGAAAGAAAAGATCTATTTTTTCCCCTTCCAAATTCATAGACCTGAAATCTACTTACCAACCCCTAGGGCAGGGGTTGGCAACTTATGGTTCTTTCTGCAGGAACCATAAAGTCAGTTTTTTTCAGGCGCTGTTACAGGAGCTCTCACCGTTACAGGAGCGCACACTGTGAGCACTGCACGGCTCTCATGAAATTACATTTTAAAAAATGTGGCGTTTATGGCTCTCGAGGCCAAAAAGGTTGTAGACCCCTGCCCTAGGGAGCCCATGGCAACCACGTTAAGAACTCCTGGAATGGAAGATACTCTGGAGGTGGGAAGAGCAACACAGGAGGAGAAGGTCTTGGCCACCACTAACGTTGAGGGAATGGGAATCATTGTATATGGTTCTCAAAAGGGATGTGGAGAAATACTGAGGACGAACCATTACTAAACTAACAAAATTTTCCAGGAATGACCTCACTATTATTTTTTTTTTCATTTGTAAATATTTGCTCATTTGGAGTATGTATTGGCCTTTACACCTTCATCTTAAACTCCTTTCAAGTGATCTAGCTGTAGAACTTGGCATGGGAATTTTGCAAACTGAAAGAAAACTAGACCTGGCTGTGTTTACACTATCAAAAAAGTGGGAGAGATACACAGTGCTGTTATATTTTGTTGTGATTATCTGAGCATTTAAACATTTCTGTTTCCTATAGTTCCAGTGAAGTATTTGATGAGATAGATCCCTAAAGGATGTTTAGAAAAAGGGTAAAGATAGCTACTTAAAGCAAACTTCAATGATTGCTTTTAGCAATTTGAAAATTTAAAATATGCCAAGCCCTTTAGGAAAGGCAATTTGAGCATCTCAAGAATTATTAAGGAAGCTTATTGACTCAGGCATCTTATCTTTTTTTAAAAAATTCATTTCTCACACTTCTCTCTCAATCATAGATTTCATAGAAATGAGTTGATCAACGCTGATTACAATTATGGTTCTTTTCTGAAAAAGGAATGATAACTTGAATTGGTCCATTTTGTGTACCTAGCGTTTGATTTTTAATAGTGATTTTTTAAAAGGACTGCCTTATTTAAATGCAAATAAATAAGAAAATGAGCAATATTACATGGAAAGCCTGACCCTATTAATCAGAACATTGTATACCCCAGTAGACTATTAATTATGCTGTTACCATTTATTGTAAACTATAATTTTTAGAAGAAGCCTGCTCTTCCTGTCTCATGGTTGCATTGAGTCAATCATACATTGTTAAGAGCTGGACGACACCTTGGAAAATATCAAGTTCAGTATCAAGTTGCTATTAACCTACTTCTGTCCTCCCTTTCTCAGCCAAACTCCTTGAAAATGCCATCTACCCATGGTGCCTTAACTTTCTCTCTGTTCTAGATCTGTGTTCTGGTTTCTGACTTCATCATTTAACTGAAACTGCTCTCTCCAAGGTTACCAATGGTATCTGAAATACCCAATCTTGTGGTCGCTTCCTTTTTGACTTATGGTTATCCTCTCCTCTCATGTGTTTTGTGACACTGCTTTCTTCTGGTTCCTCTACTACTGTTCTATATACTTATATAGGTATCTATGAGGTCTATGGGGTGTTCAGAGAGGACTAGCACCTCTGGTGTGAGGCTTGCCAAGTCCTTTTCAGGGATATTCAATCACCTTTGCTGTCTACCTTTCACCCAGCTCTCACCTGTGACTAAGAATAAAACCAAGACTTAAGCACTACACAGTATGTGCTTCAATTGTCTTTGTGGATGTTGGAACAAACTCATCTTATCTATCAATTCTGAGGAGAAACTCTTCATTTGCATGGGGTTTTCTCTTCCTTCCTTCCTTCCTTCCTTCCTTCCTTCCTTCCTTCCTTCCTTCCTTCCTTCCTTCCTTCCTTCCTTCCTTCCTTCTTCCCTCCCTTCTTTCCTTCTTACCTTTCTGACTTAGAATCATTACTGTGTATTGGTTCTAAGGCATAAGAGTGATAAGGGTGAGGCAATGGGGGTCAAGTGACTTGCCCAGAGTTACCCAGCTAGGAATGTCTGAGACCAGATTTGAACCCAGTACATCCTGTCTCTGAGCCTGGTTCTCAATCTGCTGAGCCACCCAGCTGCCCCCTGCATGAGGTTTTATTGGCAAAGATACTGGAGTAGTTTGCCATTTCCTTCTTCAATGGATTAAGGCAAACAGAATTAAGTGACTTGCTCAGGGACACATAGCTAGTAAGTATCAGAGGCCAAATTTGAATTCAGATCTTCCTAACTCAAAGCCTAGTGCTCTCCACTGAGCCACCTAGCTGCTTCTTTTCTCTGTATAACTTTGTACGAATAGTTTCAGGTGTCCTAGAATTCATCCTTTTTGCAATTTCTTATAGCACGATAATAATCCAGTATATTTATATGTGCTATAAATTGTTTAGTTATTTCTTAACATATAGGTATCACCTTATTTCCCAATTTTTTGATATAGCAGAAAGTGCTGTCATTTGCAAATATGAGTCCTTTCCCTTTGGTCTCTTTGTGAGAACAACCTAGTAGTGGTATCAGTGACTCAGAGGGTATGCACAATGTAATAACTTGTTGGGTGTGATTCTGTATCAGTCTCCAGAATGACTAGTTCATTTCACCGCTCTGTCAAGTGGTACCCTATGTCTTCCTGCAGCCCTGCCCTCCAACGATTGCCATTTTCCTTTTCTTCTTTTTTTCCTCCAATATAATGGAGATGGGATGGAATTTCAGAGATGCTTTAATTTGTAGTTCTTTAGTAATGATCTGGAGGATATTTTTTAAAATGTGGCAATCAGAAGCTTGGGTTTCTTTCTTTGGAAACTGTTTATTTATAACCTTTGATCATTTATCAACTAGGGAATGGTTATTATGCTTATAAGTTTAAATCAGTCTCTTAAACATATTGAAAATGAGAGCTTTACCAGAAAAACTTACTGCAAATATGTTTTGCCCAAATTTGCTGCTTCCTATTTAATTTCAGTTGCATTGGCTTTATTTATGCCCCAAATATTTAGTTACATGTAATTAGAATTGTCCATTTTATTTTCTGTGATTCTTACCAGACTTTATTTGGTTAAGAACTTGTTTTTTATCTATATATCTGAAAGGGCTTTTCTTCTTTGTTTCTATGATTTATGAAGTGACCTTTTATATAAGTCATGTATCCATTTGTAGCTTATTGTGGTATATAGTACTAATCTAACCCCACCCCCCTCCACTGTCCAGTTTTCCTACCAGTTTTTGTCAAATAGTGAGTATTTGTCCCAGTTGATAGGATTTTTGAGTTTATCAAGCATGAGGCTATCAGATTTATTTGTTTCTTTATGTTGGGTACCTAACCTATTCCACTGATTGACTATATTTTTTTTACCAGAATTAAATCATTTCTATGGTTACTCTTTTATAATATGATGTGATAGCTGATATGTCTAGGCCCCCTTCCTTCCCACTTTTTTCCTGTCATCTCCCTTGAGAATCTTGACCTTTCATTACTCCAGATGAATTTCATTTTTAATTTTCTGACTCTATAAAGTAATCCTTTGGAATTTTGATTGGTATAGCACTGAATAAGTAAATTCATTTAGGTAATATGGTCATTTTTATTTTATTAGCATATCCATTAGTAATTAATATTTCTCCAATTTCGGTCTGTCTTAGTTCCAAAAATTGTTTTGTAGTTGTATTCATATAGTTTCTTTATGTGTCTCAATAGACCCCCAAGTATTTCATATTCTTTGTAATTATTTTAAATGGAATTTCTTCTTCTATCTCTTTGAGCTCTTTTTTGGGCAATATACAGAAATGCTTGTGATTTCTGTGGGTTTATTTTATATATTGCAATTTTGCTGAAGTTATTGTTTTAAATAATTTTTTTGGTGTCTCTCGGGGGTTCTCCCAGAAAACCATCATGTCATATGCAGAAGTGATAATTTCGTTTCCTCTTTGCTCATACTTATTGCCTCAGTTTTTTCTTTTTTTCTCATCAGAATGCTACTCTGCTAAAATGCTAGCTATAGCAAATTTTGGTAGTGATTATGGACATCTTTGCTTTTCTCCTGATCTTGGAAAGGCCTCTAGTTTACCCCTTTGCATATAGTGCTAGCCCTATATTTTATATAAATACTACTTATCATATTAAGGAAAAGTTCACGTATTCTGAAGATTTTCTTGAACTTTTCTTAAAAAAGGAATGGATATCATATTTCATTAAAAGCATTTTCATCTACTGATATAATCATATGAATTTTCTTCTTTATGTAGTCTATTTTGTTTGTGGTTTCCCTAATTTAGAACCAACCCTGCATTTCTGGTCTAACTGCAATTTGTTCATAATTTATCATATTTTTATGTGTTGCTCTTGTTAACATTTTACTTAAACTTTTTGTATCAGTATTCCTTAGGAATGTTAGTATATCATTTTCTTTCTCTTTTTTAATTCTCCCTGATTTAAGTATAAAGACCATATTTTTATCATAGAAGGAATTTGGTAGGATCACTTCTTTTCCACTTTTTGCAAATAGTTAACTTATTATTAGAATTATTTTTGAATAGTTCATAAAATTCACTTGTAAGTCCATCTAGTCTGCTGGTTTTTTCCCATTTGGAAGTTCACATCTTATTTAATTCTTTTCCCGAGTTTGGGTTATTTAAATTTTTTATTTCTTTTTCCTGTTCATCTAGGTATTTTATATTTTTGTAAACATTTCATTTAAGTTTACTTTATTGTCATGTAGTTTGGACAACACAATTTATAATAATTTCCATCAATTTCCTCATTTGTTGTACATTCTTTTACATTTTTGTTAATAGTAATTCCTTTCAAAAATCAAATTAACTATTTGTTGTATTGTGAGTTTTTTAAGCCAGCTTTTAATTTATTTATTAATTCAGTGATTTTTTTGCTTTTACTTTGATATATAGAATTTCTATTTTGGTATAATTAAAACCTATTAATTTTTTTGTTAGTTCTTTCATTCAAAGTCCTTTCCCTATTACACACAGTTTGTATAAATACTTTTTTAAAATTGTAAGCCTTCACCTTTTACATTTTGGGATATCATGTTATAATCTCTCTTCACCTTTATGGTAATAGCTCCCATGTCTTATGTGATCCTAACTGCGATCCCTTGATACTTAAAATTCTTTATTTCTGATTATTTACACAAGTTTTTGTTGACCTGAAAGCTCCAGATTTCGACTATGTTGTTCCCATGAGTTTTCATTTTCAGTTTTCTTTCAGAGGGTAATCAGTGGATTCTTTTTATTTTCACTGTACTCTTTGGTTGTAATAGATTTTAATTCATCCTTTGTTGAAATATACCAAAATATTAATATAGTACCTGGGATTTTTTGTCATGATGTTCAGGTAAACTTATGATTCTTAGATTATTTCTCTTTCATTTGTTTCCTAGGCCAGTTTTTCTTAATAGATTACCTTATATTTTCTTGTATTTTTCTAGTCTTTCAATTTTGTTCTAGCATTTCTTGTTATGAGATGGAGTCATTGATTTTTTGTTTTTTTTTTAATTTATAAAAACCCTTACCTTCTGTCTTAAAATTAATACTAAGTGTCGATTCTAAGGCAAAAGAGTGGAAAGAGCTAAGCAACAGGACTTAAGTGACTTGCCCAGGATCACATAGCTAGGAAGTGTCTGAGGCCAGATTTGAACCCAGGACTTCACGTCTCCAGACCTGGCTCTCTATCTACTGAGTCACCTAGCTGTCCTGAGTTATTGATTTCTGTTCTGTCCATTCTAATCTTCAGGAAATCCATCATTTGGATAATGTTTTGGTACTCTTATACTAAGCCATCTCTTTCAAAGTTGTTTTTTAGAATTCTCATTTCTTTTATAATATCCTTTTTCATCTCTTGCTTCATCTCACTCAAGAATTCTGGGAGATCTTGTTGATGAGCCATACCTTTATCTGAGGCTTTGCCAGTAATTGCTATGGAGTTATTATTTTCCTATCGATTTTTGTCCTGGATCCATACAATTCCTCTAACCTTAGTGGTTTTTTCCATTTATTCTCATATACAATTTTACTTACTGAATTGAGACCTTTTTGTCAGGGCCAGGCTTTGACTGCTCCTAGACTCTTGGGTAAAGTAGTGGACCCCTGTTTCGCTGCAACCTGGGTCCTATTGCTGGCTTTGAAATTCCCCTGATATCTGTGCACAAGGTCTCTGGTGGCTGTGGTGGCTTAGCATGCTGAAAACTTTAACATACCCCTAGGCCTTAAGCCTGTAGATTGATGACTGCTCAGTCATAAGGAATTTGAATAACTCCTGTCCTCTCATCTAGGTTTTGGACCCTGCAGTGGAACCATTTGACCTCCTTGGCATTCCCTTGTTGTAACACTTTGATCATCCTGAGCCATCAGAGCTCTGAGATTGCCTGACTGTCCTGGAACTTCTGTATTACTATCAGTGATTGGGCATGTCTAACTACCTTGGAGGGTCCTTGTTAGAGAGGTCTGGTCTTATTGACCCTTGGTGCACAGAACTGCTACAGATTCTTACTGTTCTTGGAGTACTTATGGCCTGGGCTGGATGTCTCCCAAGGGCTACTCTTGTCCATTTCCTTTGGCTGGGCCTCTTCCTTAGTGCCTACAAGCTTCCAGGTATGAAAACTACTTAATGGCTGTTTCTTCTGGTATTTCTTAGTTGTTTTTTGCCTTTGTGCTCTTTTTCACTCTTTGTGGGAACTGTTATGTTCTCTATCTTGCCCAGAAGGCTCTAGCATTAATCTTAATGGAACAAAAGAAAGCCATGGCAAATGTTTCCATTGAATCGGCATGTGGCTGAGAGATCCCTTGGAGAACAAACGCAGAAGCAAGAACACTTGGGTTGTACGTTTTTTTACTTCCAAGTGAGCCTCCTGGCAAGTCCTCAATCACTGCATCATATCTTAGGCACACTAGTGATGCCGTAATTACTCGAATCCCATGCACGCCTTTCTGATTGGCTGCCCCAGTTCATGTTGACAATTTACAAATAGCTGGGGTAAGTGCAGGCCTGCCATAATGTAAGGAGTAGCAGGAGCTGCATGGTAATTAATCACAGCCATCAACCCGCCTCTGAGAGCGGCTTATAGCAGCTTTTAATGTGTGTTTGGATAATTGGAAGTTACAGCAGTGGTGTAGGGTCCCAGCTGAATAACTGCTACCACCAAGAAAAAGCCCTCCCCATTTTCCTTGGGCAGGTTAATTTTGAAATGAGGAGATTAATTTATCTATTTAGTTTTACTCACTTTCAGTTTTTCAAAGGTTGCCGAATTCTGCAGTAGGTTTTGTTTTTAATATGCCAATAGATAGCTTCAGGAGAGCGTCCCATCTTTATTCGGCACTTGCTTCTTTCTCTAGGCCCTAATATTGAAAATTGTGGCCTCCACCAGACTGAGAGTTGCTGCGGAATGTATTGAGGCTTGTGGGTCCTTGACAGAGGCCATTTTTTGTGCCTGTCTGGTGGATTGTAAAGGGATATTTATGTCCATTATGCATAAAGTCTTTGTAATATCCTCTGAATGTAATCAGCAGAAAGTCTTGAGACAGTGGCCACCCCTGCCTTGAAATACCATCTTGGATTTGGGCCACTTCCATTAAGTTTCAAGAACCTGGCTCCCATGGCAACTCCCTTCTTTTCTTGGCCCCCCATTCACAACCCTGTAAGGATGGATTGTTGTCTCCAGAAATGACATCACTGAGGGGGCAGCACCTAGTCAACAGATGATAAACACAGACCGTCACTACTTTAATGACTAATGGGGTGAAATCAGGCGTTGGGAACAGTGCAGAAAGAATTCCCAAAGCTGGCACTGGTATATTGAATGGCAAAACAACCCATGTACTCTGCATTGTCAACAGCACTTTTATGAGCAGGAATGTGGCTATAATTCAAGGGAAGAATTATCACAGGTCCCAAAATGGCTTGGTTCTTAGGGGTTGTATATTACCACGTTAATAACATTCTTCCGGCAAGTAATGGCAACATAAAGACAAAATTTATAACATCCTCCCAACATGCCGCTTTGCAAGGGACCTTGAAAACAAAACAAGGTAAGCAGGGAACCTGCTTAGGGAGATTTGGTAGGGACTTAACAGCTTTCCTGCTTTTGCACAGGCTTTCAGTCTATCACAGTCCCTTTTTGAGCTTCTAGATGATTCTTGCTCCTTTGGTGTACGTTTTCTCTCACTCCATGAGCACTTAATTACATGCAAAACCTTGCTTTTGTTCAGGCTTTGGTGAACACAGCTTGCCAATGCTGGGATTTGATGATCTCTCTGGAAAGATAATCGCATGTTTTTCAATTGATGTTCGAAGCTTTCTTACAAATAGTCCTGAAAGCATTCTTCCCGATGTGGGTTTTCCCTGTTTCAGCAAAGCTGATGTCCAAGGAGGATCAGCAGATGTTCAGTGGTTCCTGATGCAGGTGAAGGAAAACTCGTTTCTTTCATCCTATTCATTTCTAGGCTTTGAAAAACCCGGCAGCCTAGATTCTCAGAATAAAATAACCCTGGAGATGCAGTTTGATATTGAAGTGGGAATGCTGTGTTTCTAAGCTGTACATGCCCCTGCAGTTCTCTGGGCTTTAAAATGAGCTCCCCTACTGTCCTGACTCTCCTCCCCCTCATTCCCACCCCATCAAAAGTCCCTTTCCCTGAATGCATTCATCTCAGCTAGGTACAAGGAGGAAAGGAGCTGCTTAAACTAATTTATACTAAGGTGTGAATGACTGACAGCTCCCCATTCATTCACCCTAGGGACCAAGCATATCTCTAAAGATGATGCTATTAAACCAAATGAATGCCCAGTTGAAATGGAAGCCTGGCTGTTGTTCAGTGACGTGAGGACAGGGTTAAAGGGAAGTCAGGCACTCCCTAAAGCACATTGCAAGGTAACTTGACTTCTCTGCCTACCTGAAAGGCTAGCCTTGTTGAATGATAAAAATGGATATGGTTTACAATCAAGTCACCAGTTAACTTCTGAAATATAATTTAGCCTTGCTCAGTTCTGAGTAGGACCGACTAACCTAAATCTGATTTTTCTTGCACCGTTTCTTTAAAAGATGTTGACCCTCACTCTGAAAATGGAAAACTCAAACACGGAGTGGGCGTGGGGGAGAAGCTGCTGAAGCTAGAGATCGATGAGGCGATGATAGGGAAATACCTAGCAACTTGTAAGGCGTTCAGGTGTCTAGGCTCACATGAATGATATCCCTGGATACTGGAAGAACTTGCAGATGCAATCACGGAGGCACGGCCATAAATCTTGGAGGAAACATCAAAAGTAGGAGAGGTACCAGAAAGCCAAAGATGGACAGATGTTGCCTCAGTTTTCAGGAAGAGGGCACAAGGCAGAAGACTGAAATTACATATTGGTGAGCTTGATATCATTTCTGATATTATCAAAGACTATGGATTATGCACATACCGAAAGAAGGCAGCCATCACTAGGAGCCGGCACGTAGTCACGAAATGAAGTCCTTAGACCAAAGTGCTATCTTTCGGTCAGGCCACTAGCCTGGTAGATCAAAGGAATTCACTGGGGATGTGGTAGAGACGATTTCTGCTTCAGGTATGAAGTGGACTAGAAGATTGCTGAGATCCCTTCCCATGCTGACATTCTGTGATTTTATGACTGTCATGGAACCAACCATCACATACATACACACACATAGATATGGCTGTATATATATGTATACGTTAGGTACTGGCTTATTTCACTGAGATTTTTTTTAAACCCTTAACTTCTGTGTATTGGCTCCTATGTGGAAGAGCGGTAAGGGTGGGCAATGGGCGTCAAGTGACTTGCCCAGGGTCACACAGCTGGGAAGTGTCTGAGGCCGGATTTGAACCTGGGACCTCCCGTCTCCAGGCCTGACTCTCAATCCACTGAACTACCCAGCTGCCCCCCCCCCCCCATTTCACTGAGATTTTTGACAAAATCTCATGATATTCTCATGAACAAGAGGGAGAAACTGTCAGTAAGTAAGCAATGACCGAGCACCCGGTGTGTGCAAATGCTGGAGATGTAAAAGAAAGGCAAAAGAGAGTGCCTGCTTTCAAGGAAGTCACAAGTTCCTGAAGGGGGCAACATATAAATGTCTCTGGGCAGATAAGACAAATTGGAGAGCCTCACCAGAAGGAAGTTGCTAGCATTGAGGGGAATTAGGAAAAACTTCTCAGAAGCAGCAAGATTACAGCTAAGGAGTAAAGGAAATCAGAGAAACCAGGGGCAGAGAGGAGCGAGAACCCCAGGCATGGGAAGCAGCTGTTCTGGGAGATGGAGTGTCTTGAGCAAGGAGTAGCAAGGAGGCCACTGTCACTGGGCTGAGAATACTGCATGGGTAGAAGGCGCCAGTTTGCAAAAGGCTTGGAATAGCAAACATAGCATTGTGTATATGACCTGGAAGTGATACGGAGCCTGCTGGAGTTGATTGAATAAGATCAGCTTCTTTGGAAGGTCATTTTGCCAGCTGAGTGGAGGACTCAGAGTGACTAGTGGCTGGGATGCTAAGCATCAGGCTTTTACCATAGTCCGAGCTTGAGGTGATGACCAAGTAGTGCTAGCAAGATGAAGAAGAGGGCATTTGAGGGAGATGTCATCGAGACAAAATTGGCAAGACTTGACAATATACTGGTTGAGGGAATGAGACAGAATGAGTCCAAGATGACACTTAGATTGTATTCCTAGGTGACTGCCAGAGAGGTGGACACTTGACCACATAAGGAAGTTTGGAAGAGTCAAAGGGCTTGGAAGGAAAGAGAATGAATTCAGTTTTTGCCCCATGCCTGGCGCTTTTTCATTGTTTTGGGTTGAACTCGTGGTTAGTGACGTAGGGCATTCTTCCTTCAGTAATGTGGCTTGATGACTCTTCAGCAACTTGTCCTCTTAAGAGAGTTGCCTGGAGGCCCTGAGAAGTCGAGCAATATAGCTAAGGTCACACAGCAAGTTATGCCTCAGAGCTGGACTTGAATTGAAGTCTTCCTGACTCAAAGGCTAGCGCTCTGTCCACTCTGCCTGGCACATAATAGGGACTTCATAAATGCTTATTCAAGGAAGGAATAATAATAGCTAGCATGTATTTATTTTTAGACTTGTAAAGCACTCTATATAAATGATCTCAATTAATTTTCACACAACTCTGGAAGGTAAAAGCTATTATTATCCTCATTTGACAAATGAGGAAATTGAGACTCAGAGAAAGTAAGTGACTTGGCTTAGGTCACTCAGCTAGTCTAAGGAAGGATTTTAACTCGGGTCTTTCTGACCCCAAATCTAGGCTTGATTTAAATAAAAGAATGTGAAGTTCTTTGAGAAATGAAAGATCTTTTGGGGTATGTTGTTGTTGTTGGAGCTTTCTTTTTCTTGTAGAAGAGTAACCAAGAGTAAGCTTGAGCAATTAGACAAGATTAAAGGCCATTCTTTGGAGAGTGTGAACATTCTCATTGATTAAGTCCTGGCATTGATTGGGGGTGATTTGTTGAGTCAGATTGTCAGAGATTTCTGAGCTACCTATCGCTGACACATCTGCTAGAGGTTCCTGGTGATCCAGAGAGAACTTAGTGTAAGCATTTAGACCAGACTTCAGTCCCAGAGTTGGTGATGCATGTACCATTGGCACAGTACCACCTCTCAGTAACAGCCCTCATGGCAGTAAAGAGGAGGCAATAGTAGAATCCGTCAGCCCCAAGGGAGAAGAGATCCTTGCCCAGGCCTTCCAGGGGTCCCAGTGTAAGACATGGGATCAGAAATGGAGGAGTAGAGACATACTGAGCCATAGTGCAGGGGAACATGCCAGTCCCTCCTCTCCTGTCAGGAGCTATTCAGGTGGTCTAGTCCTAGTGGGAAAGAGATCAACTCTGGAGCAATTCCAAGTGCCAGATTCCTTTTCAGGGAGTGGCAGATTCTTAAGGTGGCATTAGATCAGGATCTTAGGACACCAGGCTTTACTGGAAGGTGAAGAGTTGTCTTTTTAGTAACCCCAAGTATTTTTCCCTTCTGGCAGAGGGAGTCTAAACCACAGGGTGGCGCTCTGAGCCTGAAGGATTGCAGAGGTCCCTGAGGAGGAAGGTGGAGTAGGACACACCAGCCAGGGATCAAGGGATTTGTGTGTGCACATGGCAGTGAGCTCCCAGGAGCCTGCTTTTCATTTCGTTTTGCGTTCTTAATGTGGGACAAAATAAAGGCTGACTTGCAGCTGATGTGGCTGGACCGAGTGCTTACGTGGGCTCTGGGACCCTTTTTGCCAACTCTGTGGCTATCTAGACATGAGATGTACCCTGGTGTTCCCTGGGGGTACACGGCTGGGGCCCAGGTAGCTAAATTTGACCATTCCCAGGAGAAACTTGAGGTGAGGCACAAGACAAAGAGAATGGTTTTTACCATTCTGTCTAAGACGAATTCTGCTCTCCGAAGACATAGGATCTATGTTCTATGCTGCAGGCAACCCTGGTCAGTGCTTGTGCTTCCTGACATCCATGAGGCCCAGATTTGTAACCATAGTGATCCTTTCATTCGCTTAGAGAGGAATCAGGGTCAAAACGAGTGAACTCCTCTCCAGTAGGTTGTGCCAGCTCTCCCTCGCCTCATTGAAGTAGTTGTTTTGAGTTTATTTATTTAATTTTTTGGTCCTTTCTTATTTGGTCTCAATTTTTGGCCTTAAATCCTTTTTGAAAGTAAATAGGAAGGGATAAATTCTGAAAAAGGGCAGAGAGACCCACAAACATAATGCATATGCTTATAATGGGGGTTTTTCTGCTCCTCTCCACCTTTCCCCCTTATGTAAAATTGCTAAGCACTGGATGTTCTGCTCAAAGGCCAGGATCCACATTTGAAGATGTTAGAAATTGTTCTTTGCACAGAGATGTTCAGGTCTGTGCTGATTTAATAGCTCTCTTTCCCTCGTGGCTACTACTAAGGTCAGATTTCTAGGATATAAAACCAAAGATGTGCTTAGCAGAAAAAAATGCCTAAAAGGTACTGCAACTTGTGTGTTGAATTGTGTTGCTCACAATTGATGAATTTTGCACATTTGTTTCCCTCTTCCCTCAACTGTATTGAAGATTTTCTTCCCTCAAAGAAGCTCAGGAACCCCATCTAAGAGCATCTGTGTGCCAGCCCTGATGTTTTCCTAGCCCATGTGTTCAGTTGGACCAGGAAGGGTAGAAACTGTTGAAAAGAAATTTCTGGGCCCTTCTGTTGTCTCTTCTCTCCTCTGGTGGCCCACCTCGAAAGAGCCATCCTTACCCTTGTTAATGGCATGATTAATGGCTACAATCACCGTTCCTATTTCTTTAGCTTTTGAAAGTTTATTGAATATTTTCCTCACAACCACCCAGCCCTGGAACTTCAAGAGGGTAAGTATCAATCTCTTTTTACAGGTACCGAAACTAAGACTCAGTGAGTGGATGTGACTTATTGCCACTTGGCAGATGTGGTGAGCTCCTCCCCCATCTGGGATAATCATAAGTACAAAACAAAACCTTGGAATTCTGGCTTCTAGTGTATCCTTCAAATGGTTAATATTGAAACAAAATGTTAATGAAATAATAGGGTTTTCAAAATTAGAGACTCGGTTCCACAGATGGAAAATGGCTCACTCTTTCATTAACAGCCCAAATTTTCTATGCACAGAAAAATGACAACCAGCAATTTTTTTCATTACACTAATCCACAAAGCTGCTAATTTGGTGAGATTTCGTACAGAGCAGAAATGCCTTCTGAGAGGGGAATGTGAGTCCACTCGTCCTTTAAGAAACTACTATACCTGGGATCGGATTTTGCTGCTACCTAGTTCTACAGTTCTGTGTAGATACCACCCGCCTTGGGCTCAGGTACATTGGATCCATACTTGGTGTCATCTGGTTAAAATCTAAGCAGTTTCCCTCCAGTGTCCATATGACAAAAGCTGGACCTACAGTTAAGGTACTTAACTTTTGAGGTTAAAATGAGTTGTTGCTGCTCCATGTCCCCTGCTCCCCCTCAGTAAAGATTGGGATTTGTGGGACATTCATCTGTTGGGGGGTATCCGTAACGAAATGGTTTGCTCTGGTTGTGTGTAGGCATTCTGGGAGAGGGGGGCTGGCACTTGAGCTTGAGCTGAGCCATTAAAGTGAGAGATTCTAGAAGGGGCGGGAGCACATTCCAGGTACCAAGATGAAAGATGGAGTGAGTACCAGTGTATGAGGAACAGCAAGAAGGGCAGTTTGACTGGAGGTGGAGAGAGGGGGGAAGGGAAATAGAGCCTGGAAAGAAGGGAGAGGCCGGATTATGGAGAGTTTTTCAGGCTAACCCAAGGAATCCGGATTTTATTTGACTAGGAGGATAACACGTGTATACACACACACACACACACACACACACACACACACACACACTTGAGAAAAGTCCCCATTGTGGACAAGGCAGGATTAAAGGAGAGCCTGAGATCAGGGAGGTGAGGCAGGAGGCTGTTGTAATGGTCCAGGCTAGGAGGTAACTGGGGTTCAAACTGTGTAGTGGCTTTGCAAGTGGAGACAAGGGGAGGATATGAGAGATGTGTGTAAGCCGCTGGTTCATAGCATTCCAGATTTTCTGAATTGATGGGGAGAAATAACTCCCAGTTTTGGTCCATAAAAGCAGACTGATTTCTTTTGGTTATCCTTTCCCTGTTCACCCTAGCCAAATACATACTATATACATATACATATACATATGTATATGTAAAACAAAGTACACACACACACACACACACATATATAGTTGATTTTTGTTGAGGTCCATGCATATTTTGTCTGACTGAGGGTGATCAGAGCAATACAGGCTCAGGAGGCTCTAGGACAAGTCAGACACAAATAGCCCATAGGAATGTTAGGGATGGCGATATCTTTAAATTTGGGCATCTTATGTTTCTTTTGAACTACCACAATTCTGCTTTAGTCATGGGGCACAGCACCCTCTTTGATGTGGGTACACTGTGCAGGATGGTGTCCGTCTCCATTTCTCCATTATCCATAACCATATCTATATCTATATGTATGTGTATATATAATAACCCTGCTTTTATTATATTTTATTATATATTACATATGTTGCATTACACATATACATATATACGCATGTGCACATATAAACATGTGTAATAACCCTGCTTTTATTATATTTTATTATATATTATATGTTACATTAGCTATACATATATACACATATACATATACATATACATATACACACACATATATGTATAATAACCCTGCTTTTTCGGAAGGAACCACAAGGATCCTTTATTCTATCAGATGTCTATTATCTCCTGAGAGCTCTCCCCATCCCCCATTTTCTGGTAGTAGTGTCCAGAACAATTTACTGAGTTCTTGCTACATGCAAGGCCCTATGTTGGGTGCTGGAGGAGGTGCGCAGATAAGCAGTAGGCTTGTGCCCTGAACCTGTAGGCTTTTCATCGGCAGTCTCGTTTTCTTTCTCATTTTCTTTCTTTGGCTACACACATACATATTTTGTATTACATTCCCTAAACCAAGGTGAGCTCCAATAGAATTTCTCAATGTTTTATCTTTGATTTCGTTGGTATGTTGGAACTCTGTGTGGAAACTCTTCGCCAGCCCAAATAGCAGGTGTGTCTTAGGAGCCAAACCCTCACGTGGCTTGATGTCCACAGAGACTGTGACTGGGCCAGGGTCCCACAGTTAGTTAGTGGAGGACCCCAGACCTTCCTGACTCCTACCTAACTCTATCCAAACTGTCAGGCTCCTCTTCTTTGCCATTTTATGAAGCAAACGCATGTTGATTTCGATAGAATCAGTCAGAACCTTAGTGAGATTCTTCAAAGGCACATTCTCATTTGCTAACTCATAGAATAAGGTAACAGTGGAATCTTATAAAACCCACAAACCCATAAGGAACTGAAAGTGAGTTTAATCATCTTGCAAATCCCTATTTAATTTCAGTTTCAAAAGCTCCTTTTGCACTTGGCTATATTTTGATCAAAATGTTTGGTAATGCCAGATATTAGCTCAATTTGTAGATGAAAAACTTTGCCTCAAACTTGAGCCTCACACGCTGGCTGTTAGCAATTGACTGATTTGTCAAACTGATTTCTTTAGTAATGGTTGGATTACCCAGGCTTTTATGAGAGTCAGAACAAAGGCTTGGGAAGACGATGACTCAGAAGATATTGAAGCAATGGAAATCTGAATAACCCCTAATAGATCCCTAGTTGCTTAGAGCTCTCTTTTACACAGTGCAAAACTGGTTTAACTGTCAGTCTCCTAGATTTTACTGTAGGATGCGTGTAGGTTTTTTTAATCAGTGGTCTCCAAATTTCAGGGGGTCTTAGGTTATGACAGAGGTGGAGTCAGGAGAATGTCATTCTTTTACAGCATGTACCTGCTCAGAGCCCTTTTGGGTTGCCTACTGCACTTACTATAAAATATGGTCTCCTGAGCCTAGCATTTAAGGCACTCTACTCTCAGGCTCTCGATTCTCTTTCCATTTCTTGGTCCAGTGGCAAGGCTCTGCTGTTTCATAGTGTAAGCTCAGTCAACACAGTTCCCTACTCTGGGCAGTACTATAACAAAGGCAGGCAATTTGCAAATCATGGCTGGTGGTTGAGTAGGCAGGTACAGTAGTCAAATGCCGAGAATAGAAGCAGGAAGAGGCTTTTTCAGAGGAAGCAGCTTCATTATCCCCTGGGATTCCTTGGGTCGAGGCCCAGTACTGGCATTTTTGACTTAAGGGTCACTCCCAGTGCCAATAGCAACAGGCTAGGAAGAGTCTCTCTGACCCCATCCCATGGAAGTTCTGTGGAGAGAGAGATGGGAGAGGAGAAAACAAGGCAGAGATAGGAAGGCAGTGCTTCTGCTCTATTGGAGTGCTCTATCTGCCTGGACATTATTCTGTCTCCTGTCCTCATGACCTTGTAATGCCCTAGAAATTTCACCTTCCTTGGCTTCCCAGTCTTTTCCAAGGCCATGAGCATGGAGATCAGACAAGAGGGCTTGACTGGATGTGTGGTGGGGCCACAGGGGTTGGGGGATGGCAAGGCATTTCAAGTATTCCTTATCCTATGGTTGAGAAGTCCCAGGATTGGGAAAAACACTCCTCTAAGCTCTGTTGTCTATAATCTCAGTTTATCCCCAATAGTGGTAGTAATGAGTGGGGCTACTTCAGCTAGAACAAGGATATAAAAAAAACACACAGACACACAGACACCTCTTCTTTCTTGGGTGTGGTGGGAGCACTAGCCTAAACCCCTTTTCTCACATTCAAGTTAGGTTCATTTTTTCGTTAAAAGTCCTCAAGACTTAAATGGCTCAGTTGACTAAACTCTTGGGCCATTAACATCACTTCCTGGTCCCTTGAGTATAAGTCGGCACAAGAAGCTCCAAACTTTTCCCCAGACTTGCCTGGCAGACCACAATGGGCGATCTGGCAAGGGAGCTTTGCCCAGCTGAATCAAAACAAGGTGTCCTTGATGCAGATCTCTTTCTAATACCTTTCCCCTACTATGGAAAAATAAATCTCTTCTTGTTAACTGTTGAATGACCTATGAAAGACTCGTTTCATTACATTATCAGACCTAAACTGCCAGTGAACTGACCTGAGTCAGGCCCAGCTCAGAACACCGAGGATTCCTTTGCCTTTCTTGAATCCCAAAATTGTTCTTTTTCTTGAAACTTTGCCCTCCCAAGTTACTTTACATTTCCAGGAGAATAGAAGTGGGTTTGTTGAATTTGTGACCCAGATGAACTGCTTTGGAAGGACTAGTGCCTCCATACTTGGAGGGAGGTGTAACTGAAAGCAAATAGTTTTTTTCCTTCTGAGCTTAACAAACATTAGCAAATACGAATATGATCATGTACAAAGTTGCATATGAAACCGTGACTGTTGCATAGAGCTTTAAAAAGTACAAATCAGATACAGTTTCTAAGCTGTCTTACTTTTTTATATCTCCCTTCGAACTCTCTTCTATGCATTTTTAAAATGCATCATTGACTGACTCTTTGGCATCGTTAATATAATTCTCCTCCCTACCCTCACCCCCAATTCTCCATCCCCCCTCACATAGACACACACACACACACACACACACACACACACACACACACAACCCTCTACCTTGCAACATATAAACACAGTCAGACAAAAACAGTGAGGGGAGAAGTCCTCGTTGCCTCTTTCCATGTCTTGAGCCCTCCTTAACCTTTCTGTCCCAGTCATCTGGATCCATGCTTGGTAGAGTTTTCCAGATCAGCATAGTTGTTGGTCTTTATAGTGTAACAGTTATTGTAGAAATTGCTTTTTGGGTTATTTTTTATCATACAAGTCTTTAAAACCTATCCCTTTCATTGTTTCCCACAGGACAATGATATTCTATTATATCTCTTTACCATAATTTGTTCCACAATTCTCCAGTTGATGGGCACTTCCATGGTTTCCAGGTCTTTTCTACAGCAAAAAGTGCTACTCATGAACATTTTTGTACCTTTAGGTCCTTTCTGTTGATCTTTGATTTCTTCAGGGCTTACTCCAAGTTACACTATTGCTGGGGAGAGAGGCCACATTGCATCTACCTAACTAAAAGAGCTCTAGACCAAGAGGGGAGAATTGTCTTTGCCCTAATTCTCAATCTAAAAAACTTGGACAATATAATTCTGAATTTTTGATTGTGAGTTTGAGCTGTGGCCTACACTTTTGTCTCAACTCAGCCTCAGTGACAGTAACCTCAGACAAGTCACTTTCCTTAATCCTAACCTACCACCTCCACTCTACTCCTCAGTAATTAGTCTTCTTGGATGATAAATGTGAAGAAGTAGTTGACATAAGCCTTGAGTGAGCAAAACTCTGTTAAGAATGACAGCCTGGCACAATGGATAAAGAACTGGCCTTGGACTCAGGAAGACTTGGGTTCAAATCAGACCTTGATTCTGTGATGCTGGGCTGTGGCTTAACTCCTCCAGGTACTGATGGGCATGGAATATTTCCTCATTGTTTTCCCCACCTGAGTGAACTGTTCATGTTATCATTTCACTACATCCTTGGGAATGAAGCTGTTTAATAAAAAGCAAGGTTTGCCCTTCTTTCTGTATGTCAGCTGTGGTTTTTCAGAGACAATACACAGGTTGCCAATAGATAAGCAATACTCTAGAGAGGTTGTTTGCCTGAGACTATTCACACAAAGATACAGTTTTTCCATTACAAAATACTTGTGTTATTCAATAGCTTAATTCCCAGGTATCTTTTAGGCCCTAGTTTGTCAGTCTTATCAAGAATTCCCTATTTAGAGACACTAATGCATTGCTGGTGGA
The DNA here is from genome assembly GCF_016433145.1 of Gracilinanus agilis. Classification (NCBI taxonomy): domain Eukaryota; kingdom Metazoa; phylum Chordata; class Mammalia; order Didelphimorphia; family Didelphidae; genus Gracilinanus; species Gracilinanus agilis. The sequence goes on from NC_058136.1 coordinate 39,056,663, forward strand.
GTTGTGAATTGATCCAACCATTCTGGATGGCAATTTGCAAATGCGCAAAGGACTTTAAAGGACTGTCTGCCTTTTGATCCAGCCATACCATTGCTAGGTTTATATCCCAAAGAGATCATGAGGAAAAAGACTTGTACAAAAATGTTTATAGCCGCACTCCTTGTGGTGGCAAAAAATTGGAAAATGAGAGAATGTCCTTTGATTGGGGAAAGACTGAACAAATTGTGGTAGCTGTTGGTGATAGAATACTATTGTGCTCAAAGGAATAATGAACTGGAAGAACTCCATGTGAACTGGAAAGACCTCCAGGAATGGATGCAGAGTGAAAGGAGCAGAACCAAGAGAACATTATACACAGAGACTGATACACTGTGGTACAATAGAATGTAATGGAATTCTCTACTAGCAGCAATGCAATGACCCAAGACTTTTCTGAGGGACTTATGAGAAAGAGCGCTATCCACATCCAGAGGAAGAACTGTGGGAGCAGAAACACAGAAGAAAAACAACTGCTTGATCACATGGGTCGATGGGAATATGACTGGGGATGCAGACTCTAAGTCAGTGGTTCCCAAACTTTTTTGGCCTACCACCCCCTTTCCAGAAAAAATATTACTTAGCCCCCTGGAAATTAATTTTTTAAAAATTTTAATAGCAATTAATAGGAAAGATAAATGCACCTGTGGCCATCACTGCTCCCCCTAGATTGCTGCAGCACCCACCAGGGGGCGGTAGTGCCCACTTTGGGAATCACTGCTCTAAGTGATCACCTTAGTGCAAATACTATGGAATAATATGGAAATAGGTCTTGATCAATGACACATGTAAAAACTCAGTGGAATTGCATGCTGGCTATGGGAGAGGGTTGGAGGAGGGGAGGGAAAGAGCATGAATCATGTAACCATGGAAAAATTTTCTTAATCAGTAAAAAAGAATTCTCTAGATAAAGTTTCATATTCTTTCAGATAATATTATTAGATAATATTAGCTACAATATAGCTTATTGAGCAATAAGTTTTCAAATAGCCTGATTTTCCTTTTGAGAGCTTGGTGTGCAGCCTCCCCAACAGTGGGAAACTATTGGGGGAGAGGTGGTCTCTGTCTTCCACCAAGGACTGGAGTCTGTCACCCCCTCACCTCCCACCCCAGCCAAGTAAGAGTGGGATTCATCCCCTTTAGACCTAGACTTGATTTGTGGTACTTGCCCCCGTGTAAACATTCCTAGCTATGGCTTTCACTGGACCTTGGTTTCCTCTTCTAAAGAGGGTTGTACTTGATGGCGCTTTAGTAACCTTTCAGCCTGTGATCCAGATTTCATATTTCTCTCCTAACCAAATTGACCTAAGGACTCCGTCTTATTAGAAAACTTGGATTTGAATCCTGGCTCTGATGATTGCTCCTTATGTGACTTTATAGGACTTAATCTGTCTGAACCTCAGTTTCCTCATCTGTAATATGAGGGGATTGGACCTGATGACCTTTGACATCACTTTCAGCTCTAGAGCTATGATTCTGTGACCTGCTTTGCATAACTACCTGCCATCTTCTACTCTTCCACATTACTATAGGGAATAAATACTTATTAAGCACCTACTATATGCCAAGCCCTATAGAAAGCACTTTATATATAATATTTACTAGGCTATCCCTTAAACCTGGACTGATACCCCCTCCTCCTCTTGTGTTCTCAAAGCCTTTTTACTCCTTCATGGCTCAGTTCTGTGAAAACTTCTGTCATCCTCTGCAGCTTGTGCCCTCTCCATCTCTCTCCCTATCTGAGTAAGAGATAAAAATAGGGACCAGAACTGTGATTTCCTGCCCATCAGTGCAGGTAGGTACCTTCTCTGCTGTTTATAGTCTTAGAGAGTTCCTTAGGGCAGTGAGAGACTGGAATAACACAGCAAGGATGTGCCAGAGGTTACATCTGAACCCGAATCTTCTTGGCTCCAAGACTTTCTCTCTGACTACCATGCTGTCTTGATTTTTTCTGAGTGAATGACATCCAAATTCCCTTCAAAGATAATCTAATTGATTTTAATATTGTCGATTTGGAGCTGAAAGGGACCTTTGAGATCAGAAAAGAAGCCTTTTCCTTTTTTTCTGGAAGAAATAGAGATGCAGAGAAAGGAAGTAAATGGCTTACCCCATATCCCACAAATCATAGATTGCTGAGCTGGATTTGAACCTTGGGCCTTAGACTCCAAATCCAAGGCTTTGGAACTCCCCCACACTATTTCTTATTGATTATATCCATAGAAATGCTTCTGAACATTATTACCCATCATCAAAGGGGCTGCTAGCTTTTCAAAAAGGATAGCAGGTGTTTGAGGACATTTTTAATCACAACTAAAAATGATGTTTGCCTTGATGAGGAGAGAACGAGCCGTTCGAAATAATCTATCTAGTTGCTATCTGCACCTCACACTGTGCCTTGCACGTAGTTGAGATTTAATAAATATTGGTTGAAAGAAAATGAATGTCAGTTTCTCAATCTTCTCTAGACTTAGGTCACATCTGCATATATTTTCCATGGAGATATTAAGTGTGGCCTTCAGGAAAATTGTATTTGTGCTTTTGATTAAATTAAGCACACATTTAGGTGAACTTGAGTGGCCCCCAGGTTTTGGGGAGGATGAAAACTACTGGGAAGGGAATGAGAAAGCAGGTGGCTTTTTTCTCCTCTATATTTGACTGATTTTTTAGGTCCTGGAACACAGAAGCATATTCTCTCTCATTCTCTCTCTCTCTCTCTCTCTCTCTCTCTCTCTCTCTCTCTCT
>NC_058136.1:39064380-39074930 GCF_016433145.1 Gracilinanus agilis
TCTCTCTCTCTCTCCCTCCCTCCCTCCCTCCCTCCCTCCCTCTCCCCATCTATCCCTTAATTATGAATGGCTTTGCTCCCTCTTGAGAGAATTTTAGGCTTCATCTTGGAGTGGTATGTTTGGGGATTGATACCCCTCTTGGCTCCCTAAAATCACATATATACTGTCTTCTTTTATCTGTACCAGAGGAATAAGACAAGCTTCATAGGGAGGGAGAAGGAGCTTGGACAAAATCCACAGACAGTAAGTTGGAAGGGCTGAATGTGAGCTGAGGCTCTTAGACCCCACAATCAAGGATACTTTCCTGCATATTACAATCAGAAAGAGGGAAGGGAGTTCTGGACTGGGGAAGGCATCATGAACAAAAACATGGAGGATGGAATTAGTTTAATATTCTTGGAGCATTGTGGAAAAATTTGGCCTAGGCAAATCATAGGCTTTGGATGGGAGAGTAATTAGAGGGTAAGGTGTGTTTGATAGGTAACGGTGGGGCCAGATCTTGATGGGTCTCCAAATATGGGTCTCTACCTATCTTGTAAGTAGAAGGTAGGCTTTGAGGATTTCATAGTAGGAAAAGGACTTAATGGTTTTCAGGAAGTGAGTCTAAGTTGGTGGAGGATTTATGGGAGGAAATGGACAGAAATCATCCACTCTGGGCCAATTGATGGGATGTGATGATCTGAACAGTTGGAGAGGGAAGGAATGCTCACGGTAGTAAGACCATGGAACCTCCTGAGCTCCCAGATATAGCCTGGCAGTAGAGACCAGTTTGGCTACAAACAAATATGAGGTAAGGGTAGTTTGGGTTGGGGTGTAGCATGGGAGAGGAAAGGAGAGGAGGTTGTGAACATGAGGAGAGATGCTTTGAAGGCTAAGTAAAAATTAACAACAATAATAATAGCTAACATTTATATTGTGCTGTTGTGTGCCGGGCACTAAGTGCTAAGTGCTTTACAATTATGATCTCATTTGATCCTCCCAACAGTCTTGGGGAGTAGGTGCTATTGTTGTCCCCACTTTACCGATGAGGAAACTGAGGCAAACAGACCTTAAATGACTTTGAAGTGACTAAGCATGTATTTTAGAGGCAGGGGCCAAGGAGAGTCAGGAGTAACCTTTGGTTTGATTTGACACTGATTCATAGTCATCAGTCATAACTGAATTTGGAAACCTTCTGTGGGATATGATCCAGGGTACCACTTTACTGACCTGTTGAGTTGCTTCTCTTCTTGATCTCTCAAGCATCCAGTATTACAGGGCTCCACAGTTCAAGAGGGGGATGAATTTTTTTCTGTGGGATGAGCCTACACCTTCTCTGGTACAGAAGCCATACTTACTGTATTGGTGCTTTGACAGAAAAGGACAAAGCCCTGCCAGCCTTTGACTCATTTAGCATATTTGCACAGCCTCCAGGCTGTGAGGGGAGAGCCTCAAGTGTGCCTAGTTTCCAGAGGAGGAAATAGGTTCAGAGCAGGCTGAAGTGACTTGTTCAGGATTACACAGCTAATAAGTATTTAAAAACCTCTATTTACTTCAGTTCCTTCAACTGTAAAATAAGAATAAAAACAGCATCTACCAGGGCAGCTAGATGGCTCTGTGGATTGAGAACAAGGTCTAGAGATGAGAGGTCCTAGGTTCAAATCTAACTTCAGACACATCCCAACTATGTGATCCTGGACAAGATACTTAACCCACATTGCCTAACCCTTACTGATCTTCTGCTTTGATTGGTAAACAAAACCAACACCTACCTCCCAGCGTTGTTGTGAGGATCCAATGAGTGCCTGGCACATACATAAGAGACTCTATATAAATGCTTGTGATTCCTTCCTCCTGCCTTCCTATCTATAAAGATTATTTTCAGATATATAAATCATGTAATTTTTATATTCTAAAATGAATATGTTCTATTATTCTTAAATGTTTGAACCATCCTTGAATTCTTGGTATAAATTACACTTTGTCATAATGAACAGTCTTTGAATGTGTTGTTTTAGCCTCTTTGCTAATATTTTATTCAATATTTTTACATCAATATTGATTAGAGATATTGTTCTCTAGCAGAGATTATTAACCTGGGAACTGACCCCCTTTGTACATCCTTGAATGGATTTTAGAGCAATGAGGAATTTGGATGGGAAAATTACATATTTATTTCAATATAATTGGTTTCCTTTGTAATCCTAGTTATTTTATTTCATGCATTGAAAAACCTGATTTTGAGAAGTGGTCCATAGAGTTCACCCTACTGCCAAAGGGGTCCATCACACACATATATTCAAACCTCTAGTCCAGGGGTCGGCAATGTATGGCTCTTTCTGCAGGAGCCATAAAGTCCATTTTTTTTCTGGTGCTGTTACAGGAGCAGCACTGTGAGCACTGTACGGCTGTCACGAAATTACATTTTAAAAAATGTGGCGTTTATGGATCTCACAACCAAAAAGGTTGCCGACCCCTGCTCTAGTCCATAGATTTCTTTCTCTGATTTTATTTCTCCATAGTTTAAGTATCAGGATCATATTTGTTTCATAAAAAGGCACTCGTTGGAATCTTTTTTGTCTATATTTCCGCAAACAATTCATAGGTAGTAATTAATTCTTTGATCACTTGTAAATCCTTCTGGACTTTTTTTTCCTTCGCAAGTTAATATATGACATTCAATTTTTCTTTCTGTAAAGAGATTGTTTACCTTCTCTTTTCCACCATCGTTATTAATCTGAATATTGTTACTTTTGTTAGATATTCATCGGTTTCATTTTATATGTGAATAGTTTGATTTACATAAAATTGGGTAAATAATTTCTAAAAGTTTATTTTATTTCTCTTTAGTCTTTAGATAGTGTGAGATTTTTCTTCTTGGCTGATGATGATGATTTGGTTTTACTCTTTTTTTTATCAAATGACAGTAGCTTGTCTTTTTCACTTTTTAAAAAAAGTCAAACAATATTATTAATTTCATATCTTAAATTCTACTTGCATCTTTTGTTTTAAGGATTTCTGGTTTTGTGTTTGTACTTTTTGTCTTTTTCTAGTTTTAAACTTGCATGCCCAGTACATTCCTAGATCTCTTCTCTCTTTTGTTGATCATTTTCAGAATTATAAAAATTTTCCTCTACATTGTTTTGCATCTCAGTTTTCGGTGTGGAATTCATTATAATATTAAAATAAATTTAATTGCTGTGTTTATGATTTGTTCTTTGACCTACGTGTTCTTTAGAACTATAGAATTTGGTCTCTGTTTAATTCTGAATCCATTCTTCATATTACCCTTCTGGATTATACGTAAGTAAAGGACAGTATTTCAGCTTTTTTGCCTTTTGTTTATGAATGTTTAAATGTTGTAGTCCAAGTCAGTTTTTGTAAAGGTGACATGCAGAGTTGAATAATATGAATCCTTTTTATGATTTCATTCATTAGTGGTCAGAAATCTATCATTTCTAAGTTTTTGAAAATTCTATTCAGAACTTTAACTTCTTTATTATTTAGCTTTCTGCTAGATATATTTGTGTGAAAAGGACTTACTGATTTGCTCTCTATTTCTCTCTCCTCTTCAACGAGTTTCTCCTTTAAATACTTAGATATTATGACATATACTTAGTATTGATATGATTTCATTATTTTAGTTTATTTTATTAGACTACATTATAGTCTAATTTATTCTCCCTGCTTATATCTTTTAAGCATTTCTAATTTTACTCTTGCCTTATCTGAGATCATGCTCACCCCCTGCCCCAGTTTTTTAATTCATTTGAGACATAATAGATTCTTCTCTTTCTCTTCATTATAAATTTGTATGAATCTTTTGTTTCACATGAGTTTCCTGTAAGAATTGTGCTTTTCTAATCCATCCTGCTATGCTTTTCCCTTGAATGGATGAATTTATACTATTTTTCTTTATGGTTATGATTTAGTAATTTTTTTCTTTCCACCATATCCTGTTGTCTTTTGTTTCTTTGCCTCTCTTCCCACCTCTTCACTCCTTTGACAAAGAATAAGTAAATAGTGAAAGAAATGGATTGAGATTAACACCGTTGCCTATAAAAAGAATGGTTTGTTCCCTCAGCCTTTCTCTATGTGCCTTAACCTAAATTACTGGCTATTTCCTCTTCCCTCCCATCTCCTTTTAATCCTCATTTCTGATAGGCCCTCTGTAGTTGAAGTTTGTTTTGCTTATGACTCTTCTTGCCCTCCTCAGTTGCCCCTTTATTCTCCTTCTGTCCCTATCACCCTGTTAATTCTAATGTTTTTCTTCACTAAATTCCATGTATATTTACTCCACTGAATCACAAGTTCAAGTCTTTACTTGTCTATCTACACATCTCCAATTCTTTCAGCATTCCTTATGTGGTAGCTCAGTTTTCTTACTTTCCTGATCACCCTTCTCTGACCTGATCCATTTTGTCAGCATCCCTATTAAATAATATGCTGCCCCAAAGTGGATATGGTACTCTAGTTGTAGTGTAAGCAGAGAAGAATACAGTGGGACTACTCCTTCTGCCATTCTGGATATTTTGCCTTTTTGAGCTTCTTTTCCACCTCCTTGCCAGCTGCTTTCTCACCCTGGAGAAACCACCACCTGGTGGCTCTGCTCTCCAGATGGGTGACTTCTTTGCCAGATCATCCTTTTCAGAAAAGGTGCTAGCCATGCCCACTTCAGTCCTAGCTCCACTTACACTACAGACTTCTTCTCTACTTCCTTGTCAGTTGCCTTGCCCACTCACAGGTATCTTTTCTTCCCCGCCTTAATTTTTAGCTCCACTTTGTATATTGTCCCCACCTTTAGAATGTAAACTCCTTGAGGGTAGGGATTTACTTGGCCTTGTTTGCTTGTATTGGGATCACCAACATTTTGCAGAGTGCCTGGCAGATTTTTGCCTATCTTATGTAGCTATTTTGTTTTTAATCTGAAAGCGAGGCATTGCATGGAGAGCTGACCTTGGAGTCAGGAAGGCATAGGCTGAAGTCTCACCTCTGACACAACTAAGTGACCTGAGAGATAAGTCTTTTAGTGCCCTCCCTCAGGCAATTTCCTAAGATCATAAACTCTAGACTTGCCCATCTGCATTGGTATATGCCAATATACCAATGAAATATCATAGGCCTGGTTAACAAATAAATGCGCCACTTTATATTATTAATTTTTTCCACCTGGTGAGAACTTTTTGCTTTGTGTATATTTTAGCTAGCCCTTGCCACCAGCTCAGTACTGGCACTGGGATTCTTACGATATTAAAAGACCTCGTACAAAGTCACCAGCATGTTGGTTGAAATTCTCTAAAGTGGATTTGTGGAAAGGTAAGAATTACCCAGAAGGAGAAGGCATGGAGGGCTTACGATTGGTTACGGTGGATGCAGCAGCCACATGGATGAGATCACAGGCCCATAAAGGTATCAAAATATGTAAGAGAAAATAGTAAGTGTTAGGTTACTCAGCTGAGCCTTTCTGTGGAATACATTATGCATTGTAATTACACATCTATATCCCTTGACATTTGGAGCATAGGATATTCATTCAGTGTTCTTCTGTATTAGCAGGTAGAGTGGGCCACATGTCTTTTTCAATAATATGAGAAGAGCCACCATTTCCTTCCCTTTACCAATATCGAATTTTCAAAGATAATAGAGTATTTTAATAGCATACATGATACATGGAAATATTTTACTCATTTTGACAAAGCTGAAAAAAATGCAATCCAAGCTGTGGCAGCAAGAAAAAAAATCCTGAAAACATCATCGAAAACAGGAGGTCTGAACTCATTGGAACTCCATTATATGCTTGAGCAAGTTCTGGAACAATAGAAAGCTCTGCATGATGATGTTGGCAAGTACAGCTGTGCAAGGCAGATGTTGGCCTTCCTGCCACCCACTGGAAGCAGAGAGCCAGCTTATGCTGTGCCAGTGACTATCAAATTACCTTTTGGAATGGGAAAGGCTAGAGAAAAAGAGCAATGTTGTAGCTAAGAGAGGATTTTTTAGGTACCTATATCTTCAGACAAAGGAGATAGGAATGGAGGATCAGGGAGATAGCCAATTTTGGTAGCATTGAGGGAGAAAAAAAGATAAATGGTACTAGGAAGATGTCTAAATGTAACTGCAAATGTGAAATGTGTGAAGGAAAAATATATATTAACATCAGAAAGTACCTAAATGCTTCTTGAATAATTGACTCTAAAGGCAGGTCAAGAGCCATTGACTGTAGTAGAATATATCTTACTCTAATCTAGTTTGTCAACCAGTTGTCATTTATAAAATTAACCAAATTCTTATTTGAAAGCCCACTTTGTCCCCTGTGGAGCCAAGAGGCCATTGATAAACCAGTGGGTTCAAATACTGTTGGCTGCCTACCATTGAGTTGAGATCTGTGTGGACAACTGACGAGAGGCTACCACCAATCAGGACAGTAAGTTTGAAAGATTAATACCTTCATCACTGAATTACTCCTTCTATAGAATCACTTAAATAAATGACAGGGTTCTCTGGTGGGGATGGTGCTCCATTCTGTTCTTCACTGTATCACTGAGGAAATGGGGAGAACATTGAACCAGGTCCATTGAAGGCCAAAACCTTCCCCTATGAAACCTTTACAATGAACATTGGCAGATTCATTTCCTCCATCTCAAAGGGAGGTACAAAGATTTAGTTCTCACTCTTTGAGGGAGGTACAGCTGTCTCTAACCACACTTTAGGATTGTTAAAAGGCCCATTTGTTCCAAATCCATTTAATTTTCCATCTTTTTACTATTGGATTTTTAGTAACAAATATGGCCCTAGGAACATAAAATTTTCGACCTGGAGAGAACTTTAAAGATGGTTGCAATGTAGAGTGCTAGCTCCAGAGTCAGAAGACCTGGGCTCAAATCCTACCTCTGAAAATAACTTGCTTTGTAGCTATGGAAATGAGACTTTCCCTCTCCTATCATCAGTTTTCTTATTGGTTAAAAGGGATGGACAATACCTGTAGCAGTAAATCTCATAGGTTCAAATGAGAGGCTCTCTCAAAAGCCTTTTACAAGCTTTAAAGTACTATCTAAATAAGGAAGCTGAGGTCCTGAGAGGTAAAGGGAGCTACTGAAAGTAATGTAGGCATGTAAACAACAATTTAGTTTCTCCAATTCCAAATACAGTGCCCTTTCCACTCTTCCTCCTGATGGAGTGGCCATTTTTTCTCACTGCATAATTCTAAAAGGTTTGGGCCATTATCAGCTAGAGTGAGGTAAAATTCATTCCCAGAATTCACTGGCTGGGGTATCAGGGAGCCAAGGGGGCTCAACACAGGAGCCCCAACATGCTGGAAAAAAGGGGCAAAGGAAATTGGGTCATGCTGAAAATGGAGCTAATAGCTTGATTAGAGAAAAATGAAAATGTTGGAAGTCCTTACTTGCAAATAAGCAAGGGAAAAATCCAAGTAGATGAGCTCCAGTTTTCTGATGCATAAAATTACGATGGCATACTTGGAAGTAATTACAAGGTTCAGAATTTGCCAGGAGAATAAAATGAAGAGATCATGTGTCTTCTGTTAACTTTTTGCTAAGTATGTTTTAAACATATGTTGGATCACTGGATAGAGAAATGATTGAATTTGTGTGGCCGGCAGTGGAGTTTAAAAGAGAACTAGACTGTGAGTCAGAAAACTTGAGTATGAATACTAGTATCCACTCTACCACTAACTAGCTATGGGACCTTTAGCAAAATAGCTTCCTGAGGTGTAACTTCTTCATTTAAAAAAAAACTCTTACCTTCTGTTTTAGAATCAATACTATGTATTGGTTCCAAGGTAGAAGAGGGGTAAGGGCTAGGCAATGGGGGTTAAGTGACTTGCCCAGGGTCACACAGCTAAGAAATGTCTGGGGCCAGATTTGAACCCAGGACCTCCCATCTCTTGGTCTGGCTCACAATTCACTGAGCCACCCAGCTGCCCCCAACTTGTTCATTTTTTTAAATGAGTGGATTACATCATTCGGTGGCCTCTCCATCTCTAACATCCTATGATTCTGTGTATTGGCATGATATGTGTTCACTATGCCAATTAAAATATTGAGCACCCCTTATATACCTCCAAATTAAATGTAATGGGGGATTGGCCAATGGAGACCCCAGTCCTCAGAGCATGCTAATTGTATTCTGCCTACCAAACTATATGTGGGCTTGATGAGCCTGCTTCCATATATGTAGCTCATGAAGGTAATCTGTGACTTTCTCCTATTGGCTCACTGCCTGGCAATGGCCTTTTAACAGGTGGCTGAACTAGAATTGAGTGCACACAAAAGGTTCTAACAGAGGAACTCAACCTTTGTCTCTGCCAACGTGGCCTTCTACCAAAGAGGAAGAACTATTTTGGGCTCTGGGTCAGGAGAAGCCTCAGGTTTCCATCTCCACCTGGTTACCATGTGACCTAGAACACGTGGTATGGTTTTTTTTGCCTCTGTTTTGTTCATTCTTCCTTGATTCCAAATGAATGAGTATCAGAGACCTTGTGAGCTTTGAAAGGTTGGACTGGGTCCAGTGAGGGGAGTCCATAGCAGTTTTCCATAGTTCAAGCAACCTATGAGGAGGAACTGCTCTCCTCTAGCATGCAAGGGAGTAACTTGTCCCTTTGCTATGCCACACCCAGAAGGAACTTGTTGGCAATGCTTTGTATCTATCCACTTTAAGGTGGAACCCATTTTCTCCAGGCTTCAAAGTATGGTGTGATGTAGAGAGAAGAATATGCCTCATTTGGTAGTGGAGGAGATTGGATTTCTGTCCTTGTTTTACTTGCCTGGAGAATCTCTCTTCAACTGGTTAAACTGGTGTTAGGATACTAATCATTGATTATATGATATTGAAAGGACATTGGGAGGTTGCTAGTTGGCACTGCAGTGGGTAGAGTGCTGGGCCCGAAAGCAGGAATGCTGGAGCTAAAATATGACTTTACTTACTAGTCATGTGACCCTGGACAAGTCTTTATCTGCCTCAACTATAAAATGGGAATCATAAATAGCACCTACCTCTCAGGGTGGTTGTGAGGATCACATGAAATAATATGTGTAAAGCACTTAGCACAGTACCTGGCATATGGTAGGTACTTAATTTTTATCCCTTTTCTACCAGATGAGAGGGCATGAATAATAGTATTAGAAGAAACATTCCAATACCTTGGAGTTAACTCTAGACCTGTGAAAGTGAAGACCTGTCCAAAACTAGGGGGATCTGACTTTCAAAGGAGTTGTGGTTGGAAAAGTGAGCTAAAAGTCTACATATGTGCTCCTTAAAATTTGAGTGGGATGCAAAGAATTATGAAACACAACCTTTGCTCTCAAAGAGCTTATAATTACACTAGTTAAGTTAAGACAAAAAGCAACATGTAAGGAAGGTCCAGGGAGGATCACAGACAGTGGGACTATAGGCTGGAGGAAGTCACTGTGAGCCAAAGGGGCCAAGGAAGGCTCCATAGAGGTTGATGGGTTTTGAAAGAAAGAGAATATTTGACTCAATGGATTTCATGTAGGAGAGCATTCCAGGCAGAGGGAACAATTTGAAACAAGGGACAGCAAGTAAACCACTCTTATTGGAGCAGAGGATTTGAGTAGCAGGGAAGTCAAGGCGATAGCAACCCATTTACACAATGAGCTCTTTGTCCTTCTGTTTATTTAATGATGATGGTAGAGAGGTAGGAAAGGGTGTGAAGATCACACAGAAGTTTAAAAAGTTTTAGAAACTTTATATCAATATTTCCAAGCTAATGAAAACACAAATGTCAGATTATCATCATCTACTGACCAACAAATGGACATAATCTTGGAGGAACTAAATTGAATTAATTATTCTTCCTATAGAAAAGCAAAGACAAAGGGAAGTCCCAATTAAACAGAAGGGTCGCTCCGAGTTCTGTCTTGGATAGGCAAATATAGGAGTTGGATTTGGTTTTATTGTTCATCCAAATACAACAAAAAATCATTATTTCATGAGACATTCGGTAATCTTATAATATAGCACTCATGATGAATATTTACAAAAAAATATCAGCATGAAAACAGTTGCAGCTTGTAAACCAGTATCTGTTGTAGACGATGAGAAGGTAGAGAATTTGTCTGAAGAACTTGAAGAAAAAACTCAAAAACTAAGTCACATGGACATTTGGTGGCTTCAGTGCCAAGGCAGACATAGAGAAGGAAGGCAAATAAATGTGGTTCATGAGTAAGGAATGAGAAACCAAAATCTTATAGACTACATAGAAGCCTTGCACCTTCCTAGCGTGAATACTTTCCCCTCCCCGAATTCCTGCTAGAAATGTAGCAGTATATTTATTTGCTTCAAAATAATATTTTATTTTTCCCAATTCTATGTAATAACACATTTTTTTAAATAATTTTTTATTTTTAGAAAAAATTTCCCTGGTTACATAAGTCATGTTTTTACTTTACCCTTCACCCCCTTTCCCCCCCTCCCCCCCCTCCCCCAGCTAATTCGCATTCCCACTGGTGTGGTCAGTCAAGAATTATTTACCCATTATTGATAGTTACATGGGTGTGGTTTTTTCAGGTCTACATCCCCAATCATGTTCTCATCAA